>NC_090647.1:8834227-9039227 GCF_040937935.1 Hyperolius riggenbachi
AATCACCATTATGTTATGTGTGCATTCCACCGGCTATGAGAGCGCGATGTCTGCTGACCAGGGGAACCATCCCTCCAACTGTTCAATCACCTTATCAAGCATGGTGAAATGTAATGTATAGTAGAGATGTCCCGAACGGTTCACCGGCGAACGGTTCCCGGTGAACTTCCAGGGGGTTCGCAATCGCGGAGAACCGTGAATTTTTCCAGAAGTTCGGTTCGCCCCCATAATGCACCATTAGGGTCAACTTTGACCCTCTACATCACAGTCAGCAGGCACATTGTAGCCAATCAGGCTACACTAGCCCCTGGAGCCACTCCCCCCTCCCTTATATAAGGCAGGCAGCACCGGCCATTTTACTCACTCGTGTGCATGCAGTAAATAGAGAAGGGAAAGCTGCTGCAGACTCTCATAGGGAAAGATTAGTTAGGCTCTTGTAGGCTTGTTAGCTTGCTCCTGGCTGATTCCTATTGCTATAATAGCACTCCTCAACAGCTCTTTTGAGAGCTAATCTTGCTCTTGTGATCTATTTTTTTTCTGTGTGTCCCACTGACTCTTGTGTTGCATAGACAGCCTTGATAATTCATACTGTGTGTGTGCCACTGCCAGGTCCAGCACATTCAGTGACTACCTGTGTGTGTGACAGGTGCACATTGTAATACTCAGTACTGCAAATACCTACCTACCTGTTGTTCACAGTGCACCTACCTACCTACGTGAGCTGAGCGCACACAGTGTCACTGTGCCTGTCCACTACCTGTCTGTCTGTGTGTGACAGGTGCACATTGTAATACCCATCACTGCATATACCTACCTGTTGTTCATTTCAGTGCACCCACCTACCTACGTGAGCGCACGCAGTGTCACTGAGTCTGTCTGCTACCTGTCTGTGTGTGACAGGTGCACATTTTAATACCCATTACTGCATATACCTACCTACCTGTTGTTCACAGTGTACCCACCTACCTACGTGAGTTGAGCGCATGCAGTGTCACTGTGCCTGTCCGCTACCTGTCTGTGTGTGACAGGTGCACACCTGTTGTGTTCAGTGCACCCACCTACCTATGTGAGTGCACGCAGTGTGATATACCACTCTGTGCATACCTATTAACTGCACCTGTGTGACTGCAAATTGTATTAGTCAAGTCAGTGCATACCTTTCACTTCATCCCCCCGATATGGACACAACGGAGAAAACAGGTAGAGGCAGAGGTAGAGGCAGGCCCAGAGGAAGGCCACCCGGCAGGTCTGTGTAGATGTGATTTTGTGCGGCCCTGGCCCAAAGTACAGTGCTCAGAAGAAGGCACGTCCCATCAACTCCCAAGATTGTCAGGACGTGGTTGACTATTTAACAGAACACCTCATCTCCCACAGCCACCAGAGCTACTACAAGTACCACATCTGCTGCATTTGACACTTCGCAGGAGTTAATTGGTGGGGAATAAACTGATTCACAGCCATTATTGCTACAACCAGATGAAGGCGCTAAGCAAGTTACACCACCTCATATGTCTGAGTTAGGTGGTGACACTATGGACGTAATGTGTGAGGAGGAGGATGATGAAGTACCTGTTGTTGGTGCAGTTTTGAAGGTGTTTGAGGCAAGCAAAGCTGGGCAGGATGATTATGTTGCTACAGATCCCACATGGGTTCCTAAGAGACAAGATGACCAAGGGGACAGTTCAGAAGGGGAGTCAGAGAGGAGTAGGAGGAGATGAGTTCCTGAAAGAAGCAGGGGGAGCTCGTCGTCTGCAACAGCTGGTGGCAGTGTCCGGCACCATGTATTGCCACCTATGTACAGCCAGCCAACATGCCCTTCAACGTCAGCTGCTGAGGCCACCATAGTGCCATCACCCCAGGGGGGCTCAGCTGTGTGGACATTTTTTAATGTGTCTGCCTCAGATCGGAGCAATGCCATCTGTTCTCTCTGTCTCCAAAAATTGAGCCGTGGAAAGGCCAACACTTATGTAGGGACAAGTGCCTTACGAAGGCACCTGGAGAAAAGGCACAAACTGCAATGGGAAGAGCACCTGAGCAAAAGCAGCACACAAAAGAAAAGCTACCCTCCTTCTCCTCTTCCTCCTTCAGGTGCAGTATCTTCAGCCGCTTTCTCCCTTGCACCTTCACAGCCACCCTCCTCCACTCCGCCTCTCACCTTGAGCGGTTTCTGCTCCTCTGCCCACAGCAGACAGGTGTCCGTTAGTGTTGGGCGAACACCTGGATGTTCGGGTTCGGGCCGAACAGGCCGAACATGGGCCAGATGTTCGGCATGTTCGGCCCGAATCCCGAACTCAATGCAAGTCAATGGGGACCCGAACATGCCGCAATACGGCCCCCCTATGGGGTCGCAGGCATAAGGGGGGAGCATGCCCTGATCTCGGGGGGGTCAGAAATTCCTCCCACCCCCTCCGCTAGCGCTCCCCCCTTTGCCCGCTTCCCCATAAAAAAGTTTGCATAAAGTTAAATAGTACCGGTGGTGGCTGCTGCAGTGGCTGGCTGGCAGTGGTGTGAGTGAGGAGGAGGAGTCTGAGTAGGACGCGTTGAGGCCGGGCAGCGGGCGGTTCAGCGGTAGTACCCTTGTGGTACTTCCGCCCTTTCTCTGACCTCACGTCCTCTGCATACGAGGGTACGCGTCATGCGTACCCTCGTATGCGTCATCACATAGAGGACGTGAGGTCAGAGAAAGGGCGGAAGTACCACAAGGGTACTACCGCTGAACCGCCTGCTGCCCGGCCTCAACGCGTCCTACTCGGACTCCTCCTCCTCACTCACACCACTGCCAGCCAGCCACTGCAGCAGCCACCACCGGTACTATTTAACTTTACGCAAACTTTTTTATGGGGAAGCGGGCAGAGGGGGGAGCGCTAGCGGAGGGGGTGGGGGGAATTTACGACCCCCCCGCGCAATCGGGGCATGCTCCCCCCTTATGCCTGCGACCCCATAGGGGGGCCGTATTCGGCCGAACAGGGCCCTGTTCGGCCGAACAGGGCCCCTGTTCGGCCGGGCATTGAGCAGTTCAGGCGAACCCGAACAGTTTGGCCGAACACCATCAGGTGTTCGGCCGAACTCGAACATCACCCGAACAGGGTGATGTTCTGCAGAACCCGAACAGTGGCGAACACTGTTCGCCCAACACTAGTGTCCGTGAAGGAAATCTTTGAGCAGAAGAAGCCAATTTCTGCCAGTCACCCCCTTGCCCAGCATCTGACAGCTGGCGTGGCGGAACTGTTAGCTCGCCAGCTGTTACCATACCAGCTGGTGGACTCTGAAGCCTTCCGTAAATTTGTTGCCATTGGGACACCGCAGTGGAAGATGCCAGGCCGCAATTATTTCTCTAAAAAGGCGAAACCCAAACTGTACCGTGAAGTTGAGAGGCAAGTGGTGTCATCTCTGGCACACAGCGTTGGGTCAAGTGTCCACCTGACCATGGATAACTGGTCTGCCAAGCACGGTCAGGGCAGGTACATAACTTACATAGCCCATTGGGTCAAGCTGGTGACCGATGGCAAGCAGGGAGTACGTGGCTGTGCAGCGGACCAACTTTTGACACCTCCACAGCTTGCAGGCAGGCCTCCTGCCACCTCCTCTCCTCGTGCTACATCCTCTTCGCTGTCATCATCCTGCTCCTCCTTGGCTGAGTGGCAGTTCAACTCTACTGGTGCTGCAATCTCCTCTCCAGCTAGACAGCCCCATCTTCCCAGGGCCTATGCTGCATGCCAGGTACGACGGTGTCACGCCATCTTAGACATGTCTTGCCTCAAAGTGGAGAGTCACACTGGACCAGCTCTCCTGGCTGCTCTTAACAAACAGGTGGATCAGTGGCTGGCTGACTGCGCACCAGCTGGAGATCGGCAATGTGGTGTGTGACAACGGCAGAAATCTACTATCCGCATTGAATTTGGAAAAGCTGACACATGTACCCTGCATGGCACATGTGCTGAATCTAGCCATTCAAAGATTTGTGTCAAAGTACCCAGGCTTAGAGGATGTCCTGAAACAGGCCAGGAAGTTGTGTGGGCATTTCAGGCTGTCTTACACGGCCATGGCACACTTTGTGGACATTCAGCAGAGAAACAACTTGCCAGAGAGACGCTTGATATGTGATAGCCCGACTCGCTGGAGTTCAACCCTGCTCATGTTCTCTCTCCTGATAGAACAAGAGAAAGCCGTCACCCAGTCCCTGTACAATTACAGTAGAAGGACACAATCTGGGGAGCTGGGGATGTTGTGGCCCCCGAACTGGACACTGATGCAAAATGCATGCAGGCTCATGCAGCCGTTTGAGGAGGTGACCAACCTGGTGAGTCGCAGTGAAGGCACCATCAGCGACTTGATCCCCTTTGCTTACTTCCTGGAGCGTGCCGTGCGTAGAGTGGTGGATCAAGCTGTGGAGGAGCGTGAACAGGAACAGTTACGGCAGGAACAGTTGTTGGAGCAGTTTTCATCGGAATCAGATGTTTCCTAAACACCTGCGGCAGCATAGAGGGGGGAGGAAGAGTCGTGTGGGGAAGAGGCGTCAGACTTGGATGATGAGGAAGGTGTTTCTTTGGAGGAGGAGGCGACGAAAGAAGAACAACTGCAGAAGGCGTCGCAGGGGGGCCTGTGCTGCTCGACGTTCCCGTGGTATTGTTCTTGGCTGGGGGGAGGAGGAGGACTTACCTGACGTCACTGAGGAAGAGCAAGAGGAGATGGATAGTACATCTGGATCCAACTTTGTGCAGATAGCGTCTTTCATGCTGTCCAGCCTGTTGAGGGACCCCCGTATAAAAAAACTCAAGGGGAATTAGCAGTACTGGGTGGCAACGCTACTAGACCCTCGGTATAGGCACAAAGTGGCGGACATGTTACCAACTCACCAGAAGGCATAAAGGATGCAGCACATGCAGAACAAGCTGGCAACTATGCTTTACAATGCTTTTAAGGGTGATGTCACAGCACAACGCAATAAAGTTACCACTGCCAGTAATCCTCCTCCTATGCCCATGCAGGCAAGGACAGGATGCTTCAGCGATCTCATGGTGATGTCGGACATACGGACATTCTTTAGTCCAATGCCTCGCCGTAGCCCTTCCGGATCCACCCTCCACCAATGCCTGGACCAGCAGGTAGCCGACTACCTGGCCTTAAGTGTGGATGTAGACACTGTGAGCAGCAATGAACCCTTGGACAACTGGGTGTGCAGGCTTGACCTGTGGCCAGAGCTGTCACAATTTGCCATCCAACTTCTGTCTTGCCCTGCCTCAAGCGTCCTGTCAGAAAGGACCTTCAGCGCAGCTGAAGGCATTGTCACTGAGAAGAGAAGTCGCCTAAGTCACAAAAAAGTGTTCAGTACCTCACCTTTATCAAAATGAATGAGCCATGGATCCCGGAGGGCTACTGCCCACCCCAAGACTAAGTCAGTCCCCACACACAGCATCTCTACCTGCACGCCGTGTGACTGGCTGCCTGCCCCAAGACTAAGTCGCTCCCCACACAGCATCTCTGCCTGCAGGCCGCTTGACTGCCTTCTCCGCCACCACCAACAGGGTCCAGGACTCCAGGCGGCTTGCGTATCACAATGATAATAAGGTTGTTTGTAACGAACGGTGAAGCACAGAGAGGATCTGATTACCGGTGATCTGCAGTATCACTGGAAATACAGATATATACCAGATTATAAGTGATCTGCAGTATCACCGATAATCCGATATACCAGCTAACCTCTGTTCACCTGAGTAGAGTGTAGTGTTTGGTGTAACAGCAACACTTAGAGGACTAGGCCTCAGTGCAGTAAGGAGTACTGTACGGATTCCTTCCGAAGACCTGAACTCTCCAAGGCAGGAGGAGTCAGACTGACAACAGGAAGGATTGTCTGAAAGTGACACTCTGGAGGAAGTGTCACTAACAGGATGGGGAACCGCCTCCAATAGTAAGGTCGGTTCTCGAGGTCGGACAAGCCAGGTCGTAAACACACGGACAGATAAAGTACAGATTCAGAAGGCAGAGGCGGAGTCTTAGGTACAGGCAGGGTTCGGCAACAGGGTATCAGATATATCGAGGTTCAAGATCAGGAGGCAGAAGCAGAGTCTAAGGACGAGCCGGGGTTCGGCAACAGAGTATCAGAATGGCAAGTTACAAGATCAGAGTTCAGGAGGATAGTCAGGCAAGCAAAGGGTCATAACAGATAATCACAATCAAACTAGTACTTTAGCTATCAACAGAATCTAGCTTAGTGTAGGATTACAGCTCCAGCTGGTCCCGGCACACTTAAGGATCTGACTAAGGGTCTGAGTGCTCCCACGTTGTGTTCGCAACTCCAGACAACCAGCAACTGAACATCCTGCAGTATATATACATAAGAGCTGCCCAGCACCTCCCTAAGTGCTGGACCAATGAAAAAGTGAAGCCAGCGTCAGCTGACCAGCCTGATCAGCTGACTCACTTCTGGCTGTCATATAATCCCTGCCTGAGTGCGCGCGCGCGCGTCACTCTAAACCTGGAGGGACTATGTGTCCCAGCCACCCCAGCACCGCTCTGCGGTGCCTCTGCCATGAGGCCATGCACGCTAACCGCCGCGTCCAACACGGCGTTTTTTCCGCGCTCCGCCATGCCCTGCACGGGGACAGCCGCCTCAGACTGATTGGAGGCGGCTGCCTCCCCGTGCTCTGCCACGCCGTGCGCGGAAGAGCTGCCTCCCGTTGACTCATGGCCGCGGCTCTTCCGCGTTTCCTAACAGTACCCCCCCCCCCCCCCCCCGAGGAGTGGACTCCGGACAGCTCCTTCCAGGCTTTTCCGGATGCAAGGCATGAAACTCCTTCCTTAATTCGTCCGCATGCATGCGACTCCCCGGTACCCATTGTCTCTCCTCAATGCCATTTCCTTGGTAATGGGGAGAATTTAGGCAACCTCCCGTTTACTATATGAAACGGAGAGAACCCCGAGGAGGAATTTTTCAAGTTATTGGTCTTGATTCACAAAAGAGTGCTAACTGTTAGCACGGCCGTTTTCGCGCGATTTTTCGCATTGCGCGCGATCGCGAATTTTTGCGCGAAACAATAAAGTTTTTGCGTGCAAACGCAAATTTTTGCGCAAAAATGATATCGATTTTGCGGTAAAATTCGCGGTTGCACGCGAAAACGTTATCGTTTCGCGTGGAAATTCTCGACCGCGCAATGCGAAAATTCACGCGAAAACGGCCGTGCTAACAGTTAGCACTCTTTTGTGAATCAAGCCCATTGTGTGCAAACTCCGCGACAGGCAAGAACTTGACCCAATCGTTCTGTGCCTCAGCAACATAACACCTCAAAAATTGTTCCAAAGCCTGATTGACCCTCTCCGTTTGCCCATTGGTCTGTGGGTGGTAGCCTGACGAGAATGACAGCTCCATGCCCATTTGATGACAAAATGCCCTCCAAAATCCGGACACAAATTGGACTCCCCTATCTGACACAATGTTTTCCGGAATGCCATGCAACCGGAAGACGTGAACGATGAACAATTCGGCCAGTTCCTGAGCCGAGGGGAGTCCTTTCAGGGGCACAAAATGGGCCATTTTGCTAAAGCGGTCGACCACCACCCAAATGACCGTCATGCCTTCAGACCTGGGCAATTCTCCCACAAAATCCATGGACAGATGGGTCCATGGTTCGCTCGGGGTGGGCAAAGGCTGTAACCTTCCTACAGGTGCCAGCCGGGAGGGTTTACTTTTAGCACATACCGCACACTCCCTGACATACTCCTTGCAGTCTGTGGCCATGGAAGGCCACCAAGCACACCTGGCAATCAGATCCTGCGTTCTGGCAGCACCAGGGTGACCAGCATTCTTATGGGCGTGAAACATTTGTAAAACCTGTAGACGAAATGGCAGTGGGATAAACATGACCCCCTCAGGTTTTCCCTCAGGGACATCCTGCTGAAAGGGACCCAGAACCTTTGTCCAATCCTCCCATGTCTCTGTGGTTGCTAACACCAGCCTCTGCGGGATGATGGACTCAGGAGCGGGGGGCTGTGCTGTCTCTAATTCGAAACATCTGGACAGGGCATCTGCCTTGATGTTTTTGCTGCCTGGAGTGTACGTGATCATTTATTTATTTATTTATTTATTTATTTATTGTATTTATAAAGCGCCAACATATTACGCAGCGCTGAACATTAATTTAGGTTACAGACAATATTTAGGGGTGACATACAGCAATATGACAATACAGGAATAATAGAAAACCAGATCACACAGCACAGTATGAGTACAAGGTAATGCTTACTCACTGGAGGGGAGCATGGAGATCACGCAGCACAGTATGAGTACAAGGTAATGCTTAGTCACTGGAGGGGAGCATGGAGATCACACAGCACAGTATGAGTACAAGGTAATGCTTAGTCACTGGATGGGAGCATGGAGATCACACAGCACAGTATGAGTACAAGGTAATGCTTAGTCACTGGATGGAGCATGGAGATCACACAGCACAGTATGAGTACAAGGCAATGCTTAGTCACTGGAGGGGAGCATGGAGATCACACAGCACAGTATGAGTACCAGGTAATGCTTAGTCAGTCACTGGATGGGAGCATGGAGATCACACAGCACAGTATGAGTACAAGGTAATGCTTAGTCACTGGAGGGGAGCATGGGGATCACACAGCACAGTATGAGTACAAGGTAATGCTTAGTCACTGGATGGAGCATGGAGATCACACAGCACAGTATGAGTACAAGGTAATGCTTAGTCACTGGAGGGGAGCATGGAGATCACACAGCACAGTATGAGTACAAGGTAATGCTTAGTCACTGGATGGGAGCATGGAGATCACACAGCACAGTATGAGTACAAGGTAATGCTTAGTCACTGGAGGGGAGCATGGAGATCACACAGCACAGTATGAGTACAAGGTAATGCTTAGTCACTGGAGGGGAGCATGGAGATCACACAGCACAGTATGAGTACAAGGTAATGCTTAGTCACTGGATGGGAGCATGGAGATCACACAGCACAGTATGAGTACAAGGTAATGCTTAGTCACTGGAGGGGAGCATGGAGATCACACAGCACAGTATGAGTACAAGGTAATGCTTATTCAGTCATTGGATTGAGCATGTAGATTAGGCAAGTTTTGTTCACTTAGATGCATAGCATGGGTTCACAGTAATGGAGGTGCATGATCAGGTAGGACACAAAAGGAGGAGGACCCTGCCCAAAGGCTTACAATCTAGAGGATCTTACAATCTAGATAATAAATCTGAACCTCATAAAAAATAAAGACCAACGGGCCTGTCGGGGACTTAGTCTCTTAGCCCCCTCGATGTATTCCAAATTCTTGTGATCAGTGTAAACCGTGATCGTATGTTCTGCCCCTTCTAACCAATGGCGCCATTCCTCAAATGCCAATTTAATGGCCAGAAGTTCCCGGTTGCCTATGTCGTAGTTTTTCTCTGCCGGCGAAAACCTACGGGAAAAATAGGCGCATGGATGTAATCTGCCCTGCAACCCTGATCGCTGAGACAGCACCGCCCCTGCCCCAACCTCCGAGGCATCCACCTCCACAATAAAGGGAAAGGACGTGTCTACATCTTTCAAAATAGGCGCTGAGCAAAACAATTTTTTCAAGTGAGAAAATGCTGCCACAGCCTCAGGGGACCAGTGGTTGGTATCTGCCCCCTTTTTTGTGAGACTGGTAAGGGGGGCAATTATCGTGGAGTACCCCTTTATGAACCTCCTATAGTAGTTCGCAAAACCCAAAAATCTCTGCAGGGGCTTCAACCCCACTGGCTGTGGCCATTCCAGGACAGCTATGACCTTGGCAGGATCCATTGACAGGCCTGAGGTGGAAATCACATACCCTAAAAACGTGACAGTGGTCACCTCGAAAATACACTTCTCTACCTTGGCATAAAGCATATTTTGCCTCATTTTGTCCAACACGAATTTAACGTGGACCCTGTGCTCAGAGAGGTTGTTGGAATAGATTAGTATATCGTCGAGGTATACCAGCCCAAATCTACCCAACACCTCTCTGAATACCTCATTGATTAATTCTTGGAAGACGGCTGGCGCATTGCACAACCCGAAGGGCATCACTAAGTACTCGTAATGCCCGTCGGGTGTGTTGAAGGCCGTCTTCCATTCATCGCCCTTTCTAATGCGGATCAGGTTGTATGTAGTGTTGGGCGAACAGTGTTCGCCACTGTTCGGGTTCGCCCGAACTGCTCAATGGCCGGCCGAACAGGGCCCCTGTTCGGCCGAACAGGGCCCTGTTCAGCCGAATACGGCCCCCCTATGGGGTCGCAGGCATAAGGGGGGAGCATGCCCCGATCGCGGGGGGGGGGCGGAAATTCCCCCCACCCCCTCCGCTAGCGCTCCCCCCTCTGCCCGCTTCCCCATAAAAAAAGTTTAATGCAAGTTAAATAGTACCTGGTGGCTGGCAGTGGAGTGAGGAGGAGGAGTCCGAGTAGGAGAGTGACGTGTTGAGGCCGGGCAGCAGGCGGTTCAGCGGTAGTACCCTTGTGGTACTTCCGCCCTTTATCTGACCTCACGTCCTCTACGTGATGACGCATACGAGGGTACGCGTGACGCGTACCCTCGTATGCAGAGGACGTGAGGTCAGAGAAAGGGCGGAAGTACCACAAGGGTACTACCGCTGAACCGCCCGCTGCCCGGCCTCAACAAGTCACTCTCCTACTCGGACTCCTCCTCCTCACTCCACTGCCAGCCACCAGGTACTATTTAACTTGCATTAAACTTTTTTTATGGGGAAGCGGGCAGAGGGGGGAGCGCTAGCGGAGGGGGTGGGGGGAATTTCCGACCCCCCCCCCCCCACGATCGGGGCATGCTCCCCCCTTATGCCTGCGACCCCATAGGGCCCCCAAAATGGGCATGTTCGGGGGTCCCATTGACTTCCATTGAGTTTGGGGTTCGGGCCGAACATGCCGAACATCTGGCCCATGTTCGGCATGTTCGGCCCGAACCCGAACATCCAGGTGTTCGCCCAACACTAGTTGTATGCACCCCTCAGATCTAACTTTGAAAAGATCTTAGCGTTTGTGACCTGTGTGAACAAATCGTCTATCAATGGTAACGGATAACGATTCTTCACCGTGATTTTATTCAGGCCACGGTAGTCGATGCAAGGTCGAAGCCCTCCGTCTTTTTTCTTAACAAAAAAGAAACCGGCCCCCGCAGGCGACCGGGAGGGGCGAATGAACCCTTTGGCTAGATTGTCACGAATGTACTCCTGCATCGCCATTTTCTCTGGTCCAGACAAATTATACAGGTGACCCCTAGGGGGCATACAACCGGCACGGAGATCGATGGGGCAATCGAAAGGGCGATGAGGAGGTAACTTGTCAGCAGCCTTGGGACAGAATACATCCGAGAATTCGGAGTATTGCTCGGGAACACCCTCCACATGAAGCTTGGTCTGACCTAATGTCACTTTCCCTAGACACTGCTGGGAACAGAAGTCTGACCAACTAGTTAATTGTCCTGCAGCCCAATTAATCTGTGTTAATCGAATGGAGCTGCAGCCAGGGCATACCTAAAACAATTGTGGAGGTAGTCATGTGTAATACAAAAAAACTTAAACTTTCTTTATGCAGAACCCCAATAGTGACTTCCATCTCTGGTGTCTGAGACAGCGGACGGTCCCTTTGTAGCGGGGAGTCGTCTACAGCAGTAACCTGGATAGGTGGTCTTACTGGGGTGAGTGGAATGCCCAACTTCTCTGCAAACTCGGAACACATAAAATTAGCCGCGGAGCCTGAATCAATAAAGGCCTCCGTGGCTTCAGATTTGTCCCCCCACGTAATCGTACAAGGAAGGAGCAAACGTTTTTCTTTTAGGGGTATGAGTTGAACGCCTAGGGTGTTACCCCTTACAACTCCTAGGCGGTAGCATTTCCCGCGGTTTATTCGGCTTAATAGGACAGTCTCGTACCCTATGCCCCCCTTCACCACAGTACAAACATAATTGTTCAGACATTCTCCGTCTTCTCTACACTTGGGTCAGCTTAGACCGACCGATCTGCATCGGCTCAGGTGGAGGCAAGACCGGAGAAGATGAGACAGAAGGAGATGGAGTTACTAGGGGTGCAGCGGGAGGTGCTGCAAAAGAAGTCAACCTGACACGATGACTACCCCTAGTCTGTCTCTGATGGCGTAGCCTTCGGTCGATTCGAATGGCCGATGAGATGGCCTCATCGACTGTTTTGGGCTCGGGTTGACTTAACATTAGGTCGGAGACCTCATCCGACAACCCAGACAGGAAGTAATCCAACAAGGCATAGGTGTCATATCTGGCCGTAACTGACCACCTACGAAATTCGGCCGTGTAATCTTCGACTGGACCCTTGCCTTGCCGTAAAAGCTTAAGCTTCCGCTCAGAGGTCGCAGCAAGGTCTGGGTCGTCGTAAAATACTGCCATGGCTTTAAAGAATTCCTCTACCGAGGTCAGGGCTGTGTCCTCGGGGGGCAGGCTATACGCCCAAGTCTGAGAGTCACCGGACAACAAGGTTTTGATAAACGTGATTCTCTGGCTCTCAGAACCCGAGGATCGGGGTCTCAATTCAAAATATGAAAACACTCTACTCCTAAAATTGCGGAAGTCAGATCGGTGGCCTGAGAACCGTTCAGGAACGGGCATGCGTATGTCCAGGCTAGGAGGGGACCGCACCTCGTCCACTGATGTCTGGAGAGTTCGTACTGACCCTGAGAGAGCCTCAATCAATGCTTTGTGTTCACCCAGTACTCGATTGACATTATCCACCGAAGTGGCAAGTTCCCCCAGAGGACCAGTGCGTGGGTCCATTTTGTTTTTTGGTCTGGCGTTCTGTAACGAACGGTGAAGCACAGAGAGGATCTGATTACCGGTGATCTGCAGTATCACTGGAAATACAGATATATACCAGATTATAAGTGATCTGCAGTATCACCGATAATCCGATATACCAGCTAACCTCTGTTCACCTGAGTAGAGTGTAGTGTTTGGTGTAACAGCAACACTTAGAGGACTAGGCCTCAGTGCAGTAAGGAGTACTGCACGGATTCCTTCCGAAGACCTGAACTCTCCAAGGCTGGAGGAGTCAGACTGACAACAGGAAGGATTGTCTGAAAGTGACACTCTGGAGGAAGTGTCACTAACAGGACGGGGAACCGCCTCCAATAGTAAGGTCGGTTCTCGAGGTCGGACAAGCCAGGTAAGACAGATAAAGTACAGATTCAGAAGGCAGAGGCGGAGTCTTAGGTACAGGCAGGGTTCGGCAACAGGGTATCAGAAATATCGAGGTACAAGATCAGGAGGCAGAAGCAGAGTCTAAGGACGAGCCGGGGTTCGGCAACAGAGTATCAGAATGGCAAGTTACAAGATCAGAGTTCAGTAGGATAGTCAGGCAGGCAAAGGGTCATAACAGATAATCACAATTTAAACTAGTACTTTAGCTATCAACAGAATCTAGCTAAGTGTAGGATTACAGCTCCAGCTGGTCCCGGCACACTTAAGGATCTGACTAAGGGTCTGAGTGGAGCGTAATGGCGTAATTACGATTTCGCGAAATTTCGCGTAATTAGTGTAATTACGTTTATGGCCGTAAGTACATAATCGTAATGAAGAAGGATTTCGAGAAATTTCGCGTAAGCGTAATTTTCGCGTAATTTTCGCATTGCAACGGGTATTACGAAATTAATGCGTATGGCCATGCTCCAGAAGCGGAAAAGTTGACGCATGGATCAATGTTAGGTAGCCGCCGACTTTTAGGGCTTTTTTCGTGGTTATGTTTTTTGTTCAATTAAAATACTTTTTCTAAGTGTTTGTGTGTTTATTTACTTTTAACTCTTAAAGGAAATGGGTAAGGGGTACAAGTACCTCTATACTCATTTCTCCTGGGAGGGGGGGTGGGCATCTGGGGGACCCCTTTTTAAAGGGGACTCCCAGATTCCACCATGAACCCCCCCCCAGGAAATCGCGGCCTCCACCTCCACCGCCCATCGGAGGTGGAGAAGAGCCCCTTGTCCTTGGATTGGACAAGGGCTCGGAGGGGGAGGGGAAAGCTTGGCTGCCCTTCCCCTTCCGAGACCCCCCAATCCATGGACCATGCGGGCTGGTATAGTCAGGGTGCGGAGCCCCACGCGGCCGGTGCTCCGCATTCTGGCTATCCCAGCCTGCATGGGGGACAAGGGGTTAAAGAGGTCTGGGAGGGGGGACCCCACGTCGTTTTTTTTTATATTTCCCACACTCAGAACGAAGTAAGTAAAACTCTTCCCACTTGGGGGAATCTATGAAAATAATACACTATTGTTACCTGTGCAAAAAAAACTGACATTTTCCGCATTTAAAAGACATTTTCGCCCTTGAAACTTAAAAATCGATTTTCTCAAAAACTATAAGGTCTTTTTGAAAAAAATTTTTTTCCTCTTATTCCCACTGATCCCCTTAATATACCCTGGGAATTTAGTATTCCTAAACTTTAAGCAGGCTTTGCTATTAACCGTTAAAGTCGGCGGGTTTTTAAATGTTTACATTTTTCCTTTGAAACTTTAACATCGATTTTCTCAAAAACTATAAGGTCTTTTTGAAAAAAAAAATTTTCCTCTTATTCCTCCTGATCTCCTTAATATATTCTCCAAATTTGAGGCTCTTAGCATTTAAGGGGGCTTTGCTATTAACCCTAAAAGTCGGCGGCTTTTTTATATTATACGGAGCGTTACGGTTTAACGCGAAATTATGGTAGCGTTTAATGCGAAATTACGGCATGAACGAAACGCGAAATTACGTGTTGAAAATTACGCTTACGGTATTTTCAATTACGATTTTAATGGCAATTACGCTACTGTAATTTCGCATCGTAATCGCAAATTTCGCATGCGTAATTTTAGTAATGCGAAATTACGAAAATTTCAGCTCAACTCTACTCCCACGTTGTGTTCGCAACTCTAGACAACCAGCAACTGAACATCCTGCAGTATATATACATAAGAGCTGCCCAGCACCTCCCTAAGTGCTGGACCAATGAAAAAGTGAAGCCAGCGTCAGCTGACCAGCCTGGTCAGCTGACTCACTTCTGGCTGTCATATAATCCCTGCCTGAGTGCGCGCGCGCGCGTCACTCTAAACCTGGAGGGACTATGTGTCCCAGCCACCCCAGCACCGCTCTGCAGTGCCTCTGCCATGGGGCCATGCGCGCTAACCGCCGCGTCCAATGCGGCGGTTTTTCCGCGCTCCGCCATGCCCTGCACGGGGACAGCCGCCTCAGACTGAGTGGAGGCGGCTGCCTCCCCGTGCTCTGCCACGCCGTGCGCGGAAAGAGCCGCCTCCCGTTGACTCATGGCGGCGGCTCTTCCGCGTTTCCTAACAGTGTTGCTTCATTGTGGACAGACCAAATTTGATCAGCTGTTCTGTCATTCAGCTACCTCAGCCTGGGGACCATATGGGCTGGAATGCCGCCATCACCTGCACTCTCGTCATGGTGCGCACCAGTCCAGCACGGCCGTCACTACACAAACAGCTGTTTGCAGTCACTGCATACCTTTCACTGCATCTTTCACTGCACATTGTATTATACTTGGCAGTCAGTGCATACCTTTCACTTGAATGGATGGCAGACTTGCCCTCCATAACAGATTCTCGTTAAAGGCTTTAAAGTTGATTCATCTCATATACAGCAGGGCCTCGAAAGTCCTTCTGTATTGTTATTTTTGGTCACTACCTCGGGACGTGCATGCCATGCCTGCTGCCTTCCTCGGATGTGTGGTGGTAGCCATTCCTGCTCCTTTGCCCACAGCGTGCCTGCTGCCTTCCTTGGATGTGTGGTGATGGTAGCCATTTCTTTGGCTCCCACTCCGGGCTGGAATCGAACCAGGATTCTCCGGCCATTACTCGTGGTCACCATGGTACTGAGAAAGTACCATCGAAAGTTTCACACAGTTTAATGAATGGCAGACTTGCCCTCCATAACACATTCTTGGCAAATGCTTTCGTCTTGCGCTGGGTCAAGGGTCCATCTGACTACAGATGCCTGGTCTGCAAAGCACGGTCAGAGCAGGTACATTACTTATACAGCAAATGGGTCTTTACTTGGATGTGCGGTGGTGGTAGCCGGTTCTCAGGCTCCCACTCTGGACTGGAATCGAACCCTGATTCCCCGGCCATTACCCGTGGTCACAATGGCAGACTTACTCTCCATAATAGATTCTCGTTAAAGGTACTGAACAGCAAGCAAAAAATGTAATTTAAAAAAAATAGATGTAAGCATTAACAATGGTAGAGAAAGAATCATCAAAAGTTGATAAGGCAGACAGACTTTACCTACTGTATATATCTGAGGAAGAGCCATATTGCTAGGGATGATCGGAAAGAGCAAATTCCATTCCGTCGGAATTCACGGATTCCGCCAGCGCTTAATTTCATCGCTATTACATTTCCACCTGATTTTTGCGGAATTCCGTATTCCGGTGGAAAAATTAAAGTAATCGCAAATGAAACCTTGTTTATGCTAAATGGTAGCCCATAGCACCTGTTGGCTGTTGCCTTAGTCCTTTTTCCCTTCCTTCCTCCTCCGGAGGAGGATCTTGTCTTCCAGGGAATTGTAGGATTTCAAAAGCCAGCTCACATACATTGGCCAGGAACCGAACCCAGGTCTAGTGCTTGGAAGGCAGCTCTCCTCACCTTTATACCACCACCAACACTACATGCTGAAGCCAGCCTAGCATGTACCATTGTGATATATCCAAGAGACAAATAAGCTTGCTTAGGGATTTTTAGGATGTCAAAAGCCAACTCACATACATTGGCCAGGAATCAAACCCAGGCCTACCGCTTGGAAGGCTGCTATATCTCTCTCTCTCTCTCTCTCTCCCTCTAGGACTTGATGCCATTGAACTGAATTTTCAGCTTAAAACCATCAACGGATACCGGCAGAATTTCACAAGCAATTTCGGAATTCCGCCGGATTGAAAAAGCAATTCCGTTCTGACCAAACGGAACGGAATGACCAATTTCCGCCCAAAATTGCAGAAAATACAATTCCGTGGAAAGCGGTGACCATCCCTACTAGAGAGAGAGAGAGAGATGGATCTACATGGCTATCTGGGGTTCTCTTCGGACAACTGTTGAACACAAAAGGCAAGGCCATGCCTGGGTGGGCTCGCACCACCAACCTTGCAGTTAACAGCCAAACGCGCTAACCGATTGTGCCACAGAGACTGTGTACCACAAAGCCTGTGCATGCAGTTGCTGTTGAATACTTTTATGGGGATGTATGTGTGTCTTTTGGTGGGAGGAAGTAAGTCTGCTCCAAGAAGTTTCAGCATGTAGTGTTGGTGGTGTAATGGTGTGGATAACTGCCTACAGAGTGGTAGGCCTGGGTTTGATTCCTGGCCAATGTATGTGAGTTGGCTTTTGATATCCTACAAATCCCTAAGCAAGCTCATGTTTCTCTTGGATATATAATAATGGTACATGCTAGGCTGGCTTCAGCATGTAGTGTTGGTGGTGGTATAGCGGTGAGGAGAGCTGCCTTCCAAGCACTAGACCTGGGTTCAATTCCTGGCCAATGTATGTGAGCTTGCTTTTGAAAGTCTATAATTCCCTGGAAGACAAGATCCTCTGGAGGAGGAGGGAGGAAGGAAGGGGTGGAATATGAAAGTCTGTCAAGCAGAAATTCTTATTTTTAGGCAGAAATTCGTTTGGTGGCAAAAAAAAAATGTCTGCGGAATTCCATATAGTGATATAGCAATTCCGTTCCGTCGTAACGGAGCGGAATCACCAAATTCTGGCCAGAATCGCGGAAATCTTAACTCCGCGGAATCCAGCGACTATCCGTAAATCTCACCATGGTACACACCAGTCCAGCACGACTGTCACAACACAAACAGCTGTTTGCGGTGCGTTACACAGTGAGTTTGGTCTGTCAGTGTGAAGCAGAACTGTAATTACACTCCCTGATTGATGTATATGTTACGGCCAAAACCAGAAATCGGCCAATTCTAGAATTAGCCGGCCGTTTCTAGAACTGGCCGATTTGACGTCGGCCAAAGTCCAAAATGCTGGGAATTTCTGACATTGGCCGGCCAGTTCTAGAAACGGCCAAAATCAGTCGGCCAAAGTCCAAAATGCACAAATCCCAGAACATCCCGGGTCCTGTCCGGCACCATGAATGGCACTCGGAACTTCCGCTCTGCTCTGAAAGATACAGCATAATGTTTTTAAAGAAAAGCATTTCTTTGATTCACCTGATAGAAATCCTGCAATAAATCTGCAGTGTGTCTATTTCCTGCTTTAATGGAAGCAGGAATAGTGTTAATATCCTGTGCTTTCGAATTAGCTTATCTGCCGTGGCAGTCAGGTGACACAGGGAAGAGATCAAATTATAACTTTGATTAGTCCCAGATGAGGAGGAATTAGACAGGCTAAACTTGCTAAATACATACAGGAGGTCTTTCTCTATGTGTTCCTTCTGTCCCGTGCAAAGGTTCAGGTCCACTTAAGGGCTGTTGTGCCTCCACTGGGAATGTCATAGCTGTCATTTTCTGTATTAAGAAAAAGCAATGCCTCTTGACTAAAAAGCTGTACCTGGGGCTTCTTCAGTGCAGAGTGCCCCCATAAACTCCACGGCTGGCTCAGCTTTGCTTCCTCTCCTCCATGTTGGCGCTATGCCCCCGATCAAAGTGGACCTGTGCAGGGAAAGCAGCTGCAGCCGTCAGTATGAAAGGCAGCCCCGGGTCCTGAGAAGCTGGAGAGAAGACAGAACGTGGAGACGGAAAGTGCCGGGGAGAAGACTGAGAGAAGACAGAACGTGGAGACGGAAGGTGCCGGGGAGAAGACTGAGAGAAGACAGAATGTGGAGACGGAAAGTGCCGGGGAGAAGACTGAGAGAAGACAGAACGTGGAGACGGAAGGTGCCGGGGAGAAGACTGAGAGAAGACAGAACGTGGAGACGGAAAGTGCCGGGGAGAAGACTGAGAGAAGACAGAACGTGGAGACGGAAAGTGCCGGGGAGAAGACTGAGAGAAGACAGAACGTGGAGACGGAAGGTGCCGGGGAGAAGACTGAGAGAAGACAGAACGTGGAGACGGAAAGTGCCGGGGAGAAGACTGAGAGAAGACAGAACGTGGAGACGGAAAGTGCCGGGGAGAAGACTGAGAGAAGACAGAACGTGGAGACGGAAAGTGCCGGGGAGAAGACTGAGAGAAGACAGAACGTGGAGACGGAAAGTGCCGGGGAGAAGACTGAGAGAAGACAGAATGTGGAGACGGAAGGTGCCGGGGAGAAGACTGAGAGAAGACAGAACGTGGAGACGGAAGGTGCCGGGGAGAAGACTGAGAGAAGACAGAACGTGGGGACGGAAGGTGCCGGGGAGAAGACTGAGAGAAGACAGAACGTGGGGACGGAAGGTGCCGGGGAGAAGACTGAGAGAAGACAGAACGTGGAGACGGAAGGTGCCGGGGAGAAGACTGAGAGAAGACAGAACGTGGAGACGGAAGGTGCCGGGGAGAAGACTGAGAGAAGACAGAACGTGGAGACGGAAGGTGCCGGGGAGAAGACTGAGAGAAGACAGAAGGCGGAGGAGGAAGCCAGCAGGAAGAAGATGAAGAGAAGCATTGAAAGTCGAGAATGAAGGCGGCGGGGAAAGCGGCTCCAGACGGTGCTGTTTCGTCGGCAGACGGGCAGCAGGAAAGGCCTTCCTGGGTCCTGAGAAACAAGACGGAAGGCGGCGGGGAGCGGTGTGACAGAAGGCAGAATTGGAGGACAAACAGGGAAATGGATGGGCACACGGGAGACGAACGGGGAATTGAAAAGCGGGGGACAGCGGCACAACTTTGCAGTGAATGGAGAGCGGGACAGCACAGAGGTGAGCTTCGGGACTTGGCCAGCCATATTTAGTCAGAACGCGTTCTGGCCGGCCAAAGTCTGAAATTCTGCAGCATTTCTTATATTGGCCGCATGATCCGGCCACTTCGCGTTGTGACCGGCCAGAACCCGAAGTGGCCAGACTTCGGGTTCTGGCCGTAACATATACACATGCAAGATGTTTTAAAGCACTTTAGGCCTGCAATTTAGCATTCAATGTGATTTCTGCCCTTAAAACTCTGCTGTGCGTCAAATCCAGAATTTCCCCCGGGACTTTGGGCGTGTATCCCACTCCGCCATGCCCCCCTCCAGGTGTTAGAACCCTTGAAACATCTTTTCCATCACTTTTGTGGCCAGCATAAGTGTTTCTAGTTTTCAAAGTTCGCCTCCCCATTAAAGTCTATTGCGGTTCACGAAAGTTCGTGCGAACTGAACTTTTGCGGAAGTTCGCAAACCTGGTTCACAAACCGAAAATTGAAGGTTCGGGCCATCTCTAGTGGTGGCTGGATGGTGTAATGGTTAAGGGCTCTGCCTCTGACACAGGAGACCAGGGTTTGAATCTCGGCTCTGCCTGATCAGTAAGCCAGCACCTATTCAGTAGGAGACCTTAGGCAAGTCTTCCTAACACTGCTACTGCCTATAGAGCGCGCCCTAGTGGCTGCTGCTCTGTCGCTTTGAGTCCGCCAGGAGAAAAGCGCGATATAAATGTTATTAGTCTTATAGTATAGTAAGTCTTGGTCTTATATGAAGGGCTAAGTACGCGATACCCTGTGCAGCCGCTCTTACACCCAGAGATTGATATTCGCGCGGCCCCAGAGGCGTATCAAGGCTTTATAGCACCCATGGCAAGCTCTGAGTTTACACCTAATCCCCCCCTCCCCCACCACGCTACCGTATCCCACATGTCTGTCACCTGCGCATCTTGTGGCTCCCGGTGCTCGATGCCTCCGGTCTAATGCACCCCGCCCATTACCAGACTTTAGATTTGCGGCAAGAGGAGAGACAGAGAGGGTGCACACTTCCCGCTCGCTGCTCTTCAAATGCAGGAAGTGACTGATGATGTCACTTCCGCATGTGACACGACGGGTGGGTCTCTCCTCTTGCCGCTAATCTAAAGTCTGACAGAAAGATGGCAGACGGGGGCGCGGGAGACCGGAGGTATCGATCACACCGGAGCGGGAGGCACAAGATGCGGAGGTGGCCGGCAGCATGATCTAGTCCCCTTCTTCAGGCATATTCCTAGATGTTAGCACAAGCTTTCAGGGATCTAGTCCCCTTTTTTAGGCATATTTCCAGATGTTAGCACAAGCTTTCAGGGATCTAGTCCCCTTCTTCAGGCATATTTCCAGATGTTAGCACAAGCTTTCAGGGATCTAGTCCCCTTCTTCAGGCATATTCCCAGATGTTAGCACAAGCTTTCAGGGATCTAGTCCCCTTCTTCAGGCATATTTCCAGATGTTAGCACAAGCTTTCTGGGATCTAGTCCCCTCCTTCAGGCATATTCCCAGATGTTAGCACAAGCTTTCAGGGATCTAGTCCCCTTCTTCAGGCATATTCCTTTAGATTGTAAGCTCGCAAGGGCAGGGCTCTCACCCTTTTGTGTCATGGAATGTTATTAATTCAATTGCTTGCACACTGTTAGACATTTATACATTTTAGTCATCATGTTAAATCAAGTTGTAATCAGCAGTGCTGTATCTTGTATCAGTGTTCATATTTGATGTATATCATTGTCTGTATCATTATGTATCCCTTGTTTGTTTTCTTACATTGTACAGCGCCACGGAATATGCTGGCGCTTTATAAATAAATAATAATAATAATAATAATATTCCCAGATGTTAACACAAGCTTCGGGGATCTAGTCCCCTTCTTCAGGCATATTTCCAGATGTTAGCACAAGCTTTCAGGCATCTAGTCCCCTTGTTAGCACAAGCTTTCTGGGATCTAGTCCCCTCCTTCAGGCATATTCCCAGATGTTAGCACAAGCTTTCAGGGATCTAGTCCCCTTCTTCAGGCATATTTCCAGATGTTAGCACAAGCTTTCTGGGATCTAGTCCCCTCCTTCAGGCATATTCCCAGATGTTAGCACAAGCTTTCAGGGATCTAGTCCCCTTCTTCAATCATATTTCCAGATGTTAGCACAAGCTTTCTGGGATCTAATCCCCTCCTTCAGGCATATTCCCAGATGTTAGCACAAGCTTTCAGGGATCTAGTCCCCTTCTTCAGGCATATTCCCAGATGTTAACACAAGCTTTCAGGGATCTAGTCCCCTTTCTTCAGGCATATTTCCAGATGTTAGCACAAGCTTTCAGGCATCTAGTCCCCTTCTTCGGGCACATTTCCAGATGTAAGCACAAGATTTCTGGGATGTAGTCTCCTTCTTCAGGCATATTTCCAGATGTTAGCACAAGCTTTCAGGGATCTAGTCCCCTTCTTCAGGCACATTTCCAGATGTTAGCACAAGCTTTCAGGAATCTAGTCCCCTTCTTCAGGCATATTTCCAGAAGTTAGCACAAGCTTTCAGTGATCTAGTCTCCTTTTTTTAGGCATATTGTGAGGAAGCGTGGAAGAGCCGCCGCCATGAGCCAGCGGTCGGCGGCTCTTCCCGCGTGCAGTGCCCGCTCACACGGGGAGGCAGCCGCCTCCTCCCAGCGTGAGGCGGCTGTCCCCGTGGAGAGGCGGACGGAACGCGAAGAAGCCGCCGCGTTAGACGCGGCGGCTGGTGCACATCTCTCCGCTGCACCACAGAGCAGGGCTGGGACTCGTAGTCCCTCAGTGTTTAGAGTGACGCGCGCGCGCGCACTCAAGGAAGATTTATGATAGTCTGAGGGGAGTCAGCTGACCAGGCTGGTCAGCTGACCCTGATTCCGCTCCCCATTGGTCCAGCAATCAGGGAGGTGCTGGGGGTCACGATTGAGTATATATACTGCCGGCAGTTCACTTCTCTGGTGTCTGGCGTTGCGTTCACATACGTGGGAGCACCCAGATCCGTTAGTCAGATCCGTTAGTGTGCCGGGACCAGCTGGAGCTGTAATCCTACACTAAAGCTAGATTTGTTGATAGCTTAAAGTACTAGTTTGATTGTGATTATTTGTTATGACTTCTTGCCTGCCTTGACTACTCTTCTGAACTTTGATCTTGTACCTCGTTATTTCTGATACACCGTTGCCGAACCCCGGCTCGCTCCTAGACTCTGTTTCTGCCTCCTGATTCTGTACCCCGATATATCTGATACCCCGTTGCCGAACCCTGCCTGTACTTTGACTCCGCCTCTGCCTCTCGATCTTGTACTTTATCTGTCTGTGTGTGTACGACCTGGCTTGTCCGACCTCGAGAACCGACCTCATCATTGGAGGAGGTTCTTCGTTCTGTTGGTAACCCTTCCGCCTGAGGGTGACTTTCAGAAGATACTTCCTGCTTGCAGTCTGACTCCTCCCGTCTTGGAGAGCTCAGGGTTGCGGAAGTAATCTGTACAGTACGTCTTACTGTACTGAGGCCTAGTCCTCTAAGTGTTACTGTTACACCTAAACACTACACTCTACTCCGGTGAACAGAGGTTAGCTGGTATATTGGATTATCGGTGATACTGCAGATCACATATAATCTGGTATACGTCTGTATTCCCCGTGACGCTGCAGGTCACCGGTAATCAGATCTCTCTGTGCTTCACCGAGCGTTACAGAACGCCAGACCAAAAATACTGATGGAACGCACTGATCCTCTGACTGCGCTTGCCACTTCGGTGGATAGCATTCATCAAGCATTAGGCCAGCACAAAGCCTTAATTGATGCTTTATCAGGCTCTGTGAGAACCCTCCAGACATCAGTTGATTCAGTGCGATCCCCTCCTAGTGACGACATCCGCATGCCTGTCCCTGATAAATTTTCCGGCCACAAGTCTGACTTCCGGAATTTCAGGAGTAGAGTGTTGTCATATTTTGAATTAAGGCCCCGATCCTCGGGGACTGAGACCCAACGGGTCATTTTCATTAAAACTTTGTTGACTGGAGACTCCCAGTCGTGGGCTTACAACCTGCCCACTACCGATATTGCTTTGACCTCAGTGGAGGAATTTTTTAAGGCCATGGCCATAATCTACGACGACCCTGACCTTGCCGCATCCTCAGAGCGGAAGCTCAAACTCTTACGGCAAGGCAGAGGGTCAGTCGAGGATTATGCGGCAGAGTTCCGTAGGTGGTCAGTCACCTCAAGATTTGATAATTTTGCCCTCATGGACTACTTCCTGTCTGGGTTGTCGGAAGAGGTTTCCGATCTAATGTTGACGGTACCCGAGCCCAAGACAGTTGATGAGGCCATATCATCGGCCATTCGAGTGGACCGCAGGTTGCGCCATCAGAGGCAGGCTAGAGGCAGTCACCGTGTCAGGGTGACATCGTACGCGGCACCGTCCGCTACACCTCTAGTAACACCTTCTCCGCCTGTCTCACCCTCCCCGGCTTTACCGCCGCCCGAACCAATGCAGATTGGTCGGTCGAGACTGACCCAGGTGGAGCGAAGGCGGAGAATGACAGAACAGCTGTGCCTGTACTGTGCAGCAGCAGGGCATAGGGTACGAAACTGCCCTAACAGGTCGGGAAACGAGTTTGCCTAGGAGTAGTGGGGGGTGACACCCTAGGTACACAAATTGCACCCCTTAAGGAAAAGAAATTTTTGCTCCCTTGTACGGTTACATGGGAAAATAAGTCTATGGCCACTGAGGCATTTATTGACTCAGGCTCAGCGGCCAATTTTATGAATTTTGAGTTCGCACAAGAGTTGGGTATTCCCCTCACTCCTGTGAGTCCCCCCATTCAGGTCACGGCAGTAGACGATTCCCCGCTACAACGGAATCATGCACTGTCTCAGACTCCGGAGGTGAAGATCACCATCGGGGTACTACATGGGGAACAATTATCATTTTTTGTATTGCACATGTCAACCTCCACTATCATCCTAGGCATGCCATGGTTGCAACTCCACTCACCTCAAATAGACTGGGCCACAGGTCAGCTAACCACTTGGTCACCTCGTTGTTTTCAACAGTGTTTGGGAAAATTGACCCTGGGACAAACCAAAGTTCAGGTAGAAGGGGTACCCGACCAGTACTCCGAGTATTCCGACGTGTTCTGTCCCAAAGCAGCAGACAAGTTGCCCCCACATCGCCCTTTCGATTGTCCCATTGACCTCCGTTCGGGATGTGTACCTCCCCGGGGTCATTTGTACAATCTGTCGGGACCCGAAAAGGTAGCCATGCAGGATTATATCCGTGAAAACTTGGCCAAAGGTTTCATTCGGCCGTCCCGGTCACCTGCTGGAGCTGGTTTCTTTTTTGTTAAGAAAAAAGACGGAGGCCTGCGACCCTGCATCGATTATCGCGGCCTTAACAAGATTACAGTCAAAAATCGCTATCCCTTGCCACTGATAGACGATTTATTCACACAAATTACAGACGCTAAAATCTTTTCTAAATTAGATTTGCGGGGCGCGTATAACCTGATACGCATAAGAAAGGGCGATGAGTGGAAGACGGCCTTTAATACACCAGACGGGCATTATGAGTACCTGGTGATGCCCTTCGGGCTGTGTAATGCCCCGGCCGTCTTTCAGGAACTCATTAACGAGGTATTCAGAGAGGTGTTGGGGAAGTTTGTTTTGGTCTATCTTGATGATATTCTCATCTTCTCCAACAACCTCTCTGAACATAGAGACCATGTGAGGTTTGTTTTGAATCTGTTAAGGCAGAACTCTTTATATGCAAAACTTGAAAAATGCATCTTTGAAGTAACATCTGTCGCCTTCTTGGGGTATATAATTTCCACCACAGGCCTGTCGATGGATCCTGCCAAGGTCTCGGCTGTGCTGGAGTGGCCACAGCCGGTGGGGTTGAAATCTCTTCAGCGCTTTCTTGGCTTTGCCAATTATTATAGACGATTTATAAAGGGGTACTCCACGGTCATTTCTCCCCTTACGAGTCTCACCAAGAAAGGGGCAGATACAACTCACTGGTCTCCTGAGGCTTTACATGCTTTTTCCACTCTGAAGGGCCTATTCTGTTCAGCACCCATCCTCAGACATGTGGATACATCCTTCCCGTTCATTGTGGAGGTGGATGCTTCGGAGGTAGGGGTGGGGGCTGTGCTGTCTCAGCGGTCAGGCTTGCAGGGTAGAATGCACCCATGCGCTTACTTCTCTCGCAGGTTTTCCCCTGCAGAGAGGAATTATGATATTGGTAATAGGGAGCTCCTAGCCATCAAATTAGCTTTCGAGGAATGGCGACACTGGTTAGAAGGAGCTGAGCATACCATCACGGTTTACACCGATCATAAGAACTTAGAATACATCGAGGGGGCTAAGAGATTGAGCCCTCGTCAGGCTCGATGGTCGCTATTCTTCTCCAGGTTCACGTTTATCATTACATACACCCCGGGAAGCAAGAATGTTAAGGCAGATGCCTTGTCCAGATGCTTTGAGTCAGAGACAGCACAGCCCTCCGTTCCAGAGACCATTATTCCTCAGAGGTTGATACTGGCAGCCACTGGAACCTGGGAGGATTGGGCGGAGACGCTGATTCCCTTTCAACAGGACATCCCGGAAGGGAAGCCCGCAGGGGTTCTGTTCGTTCCTCTGCCGTTTCGCCTTCAGGTTCTAGAGATGTTCCATACACATAAGAATGCGGGACATCCTGGGGCATCCAGAACACAGGATTTAGTAGCCAGATGCGCCTGGTGGCCTTCCTTGGCAGCAGATTGCAAGGAATATGTGAAGGAGTGTGTGACATGTGCCAGGAGTAAACCCTCCCGACTGGCACCTGTCGGTACCTTGCAGTCATTGCCCACCCCGACTGAACCGTGGACCCACCTGTCCATGGATTTTGTGGGCGAGCTTCCCAGATCTGAGGGGATGACGGTCATTTGGGTCGTGGTCGACCGATTTAGCAAGATGGCCCATTTTGTACCTTTGAAAGGACTCCCCTCCGCTCGAGAACTGGCCGAGTTGTTTATCACGCATGTTTTTCGTTTGCACGGTATTCCCGAAGACATAGTCTCAGACAGGGGAGTCCAATTCGTCTCACGTTTTTGGAAAGCTTTTTGCCAGCTCATGGACATAAAATTGTCTTTCTCGTCTGGCTATCACCCACAGACCAACGGCCAGACTGAGAGAATAAATCAATCGTTAGAACAGTTCTTAAGGTGTTATGTAGCTGAAGCACAGGACGATTGGGTCAGATTTCTGCCGTTTGCAGAATTTGCCCAAAATAATTTAAAAAACTCGTCCTCCGGTTTTTCTCCTTTTCAAGTAGTGACGGGAAGATCACCTAAATTTTCCCCATTGCCTATAGCTTCCACTCCATTCCCAGCCCTGGAGGTCTGGCAAAGGTCATTCAAGGACCTGTGGGGGACAGTAAGAAATAACCTGGAGAAGGCTTTTTTGAGTCAGAAGGGTCAAGCCGACAAGAGACGGTCGGTGGAGTGGAGATTCCGACCAGGAGACCCGGTCTGGGTGTCCACACGTCACTTGGCCCTAAAACAACCTTCTAGTAAGCTTGGTCCCAGGTTTGTGGGTCCATTCCCAATAACCAAAAAGATCAACAATGTCACTTATACTGTCGAACTTCCCACTAGCATGCGGGGGGTAAGGTCTTTCCATGTTTCCCTTCTTAAACCAGCGGTCCAGGTGGGTCCCACTCCTCCCCCTCCTGTGTTGGTAGATGCCCAACCTGAATACGAGGTGGAGAAGATAATTGATTCACGTACTGTACAGAACTCGGTACAGTATCTCGTACACTGGAAAGGGTATGGCATTGAGGAGAGGCAATGGGTACCTGGGAACCGCATGCATGCGGACGAGTTAAGGAGGGAGTTTCATGCCTTACATCCCGAGAAACCTGGTGGGAGCTGTCCGGAGTCCACTCCTTGGGGGGGGGGTACTGTGAGGAAGCGTGGAAGAGCCGCCGCCATGAGCCAGCGGTCGGCGGCTCTTCCCGCGTGCAGTGCCCGCTCACACGGGGAGGCAGCCGCCTCCTCCCAGCGTGAGGCGGCTGTCCCCGTGGAGAGGCGGACGGAACGCGAAGAAGCCGCCGCGTTAGACGCGGCGGCTGGTGCACATCTCTCCGCTGCACCACAGAGCAGGGCTGGGACTCGTAGTCCCTCAGTGTTTAGAGTGACGCGCGCGCGCGCACTCAAGGAAGATTTATGATAGTCTGAGGGGAGTCAGCTGACCAGGCTGGTCAGCTGACCCTGATTCCGCTCCCCATTGGTCCAGCAATCAGGGAGGTGCTGGGGGTCACGATTGAGTATATATACTGCCGGCAGTTCACTTCTCTGGTGTCTGGCGTTGCGTTCACATACGTGGGAGCACCCAGATCCGTTAGTCAGATCCGTTAGTGTGCCGGGACCAGCTGGAGCTGTAATCCTACACTAAAGCTAGATTTGTTGATAGCTTAAAGTACTAGTTTGATTGTGATTATTTGTTATGACTTCTTGCCTGCCTTGACTACTCTTCTGAACTTTGATCTTGTACCTCGTTATTTCTGATACACCGTTGCCGAACCCCAGCTCGCTCCTAGACTCTGTTTCTGCCTCCTGATTCTGTACCCCGATATATCTGATACCCCGTTGCCGAACCCTGCCTGTACTTTGACTCCGCCTCTGCCTCTCGATCTTGTACTTTATCTGTCTGTGTGTGTACGACCTGGCTTGTCCGACCTCGAGAACCGACCTCATCATTGGAGGAGGTTCTTCGTTCTGTTGGTAACCCTTCCGCCTGAGGGTGACTTTCAGAAGATACTTCCTGCTTGCAGTCTGACTCCTCCCGTCTTGGAGAGCTCAGGGTTGCGGAAGTAATCTGTACAGTACGTCTTACTGTACTGAGGCCTAGTCCTCTAAGTGTTACTGTTACACCTAAACACTACACTCTACTCCGGTGAACAGAGGTTAGCTGGTATATTGGATTATCGGTGATACTGCAGATCACATATAATCTGGTATACGTCTGTATTCCCCGTGACGCTGCAGGTCACCGGTAATCAGATCTCTCTGTGCTTCACCGAGCGTTACACATATTTCCAGATGTTAGCACAAGCTTTCTGGGATGTAGTCTTCTTCTTCAAGCATATTTCAAGATGTTAGCACAAGCTTTCAGAGATCTAGTCCCCTTCTTCAGGCATATTTCCAGATGTTAGCACAAGCTTTCAGGGATCTAGTCCCCTTCTTCAGGCATATTTCCAGATGTTAGCACAAGCTTTCAGGGATATAGTCCCCTTCTTCAGGCATATTTCCAGATGTTAGCACAAGCTTTCTGGGATCTAGTCCCCTTCTTCAGGCATATTTCCAGAAGTTAGCACAAGCTTTCTAGGATCTAGTCCCCTTCTTCAGGCATATTTCCAGATGTTAGCACAAGCTTTCAGGGATCTAGTCCCCTTCTTCAGGCATATTTCCAGATGTTAGCACAAGCTTTCAGGGATCTAGTCCCCTTCTTCAGGCATATTTCCAGATGTTAGCACAAGCTTTCTGGGATCTAGTCCCCTTCTTCAGGCATATTTCCAGATGTTAGCACAAGCTTTCTAGGATCTAGTCCCCTTTTTCAGGCATATTTCCAGAAGTTAGCACAAGCTTTCTAGGATCTAGTCACCTTCTTCAGGCATATTTCCAGATGTTAGCACAAGCTTTCTGGGATCTAGTCCCCTCCTTCAGGCATATTCCCAGATGTTAGCACAAGCCTTCAGGGATCTAGTCCCCTTCTTCAGGCATATTTCCAGATGTTAGCACAAGCTTTCTGGGATCTAGTCTCCTCCTTCAGGCATATTCCCAGATGTTAGCACAAGCTTTCAGGGATCTAGTCCCCTTCTTCAGGCATATTTCCAGATGTTAGCACAAGCTTTCTGGGATGTAGTCCCCTTCTTCAGGCATATTTCCAGATGTTAGCACGAGCTTTCTAGGATCTAGTCCCCTTCTTCAGGCATATTTCCAGAAGTTAGCACAAGCTTTCTAGGATCTAGTCACCTTCTTCAGGCATATTTCCAGATGTTAGCACAAGCTTTCTGGGATCTAGTCCCCTCCTTCAGGCATATTCCCAGATGTTAGCACAAGCTTTCAGGGATCTAGTCCCCTTCTTCAGGCATATTTCCAGATGTTAGCACAAGCTTTCTGGGATCTAGTCTCCTCCTTCAGGCATATTCCCAGATGTTAGCACAAGCTTTCAGGGATCTAGTCCCCTACTTCAGGCATATTTCCAGATGTTAGCACAAGCTTTCTGGGATCTAGTCCCCTTCTTCAGGCATATTTCCAGATGTTAGCACAAGCTTTCAGGGATCTAGTCCCCTTCTTCAGGCATATTTCCAGATGTTAGCACAAGCTTTCAGGGATCTAGTCCCCTTCTTCAGGCATATTTCCAGATGTTAGCACAAGCTTTCAGGTATCTAGTCTTCTTCTTCAGGCATATTTCCTGATGTTAGCACAAGCTTTCAGGAATGTAGTCCCCTTCTTCAGGCATATTTCCAGATGTTAGCACAAGCTTTCAGGGATCTAGTCCCCTTCTTCAGGCATATTTCCAGATGTTAGCACAAGCTTTCAGGTATCTAGTCTTCTTCTTCAGGCATATTTCCTGATGTTAGCACAAGCTTTCAGGAATGTAGTCCCCTTCTTCAGGCATATTTCCAGATGTTAGAATCAGAATCAGAAGCATCTTTATTTTGCCAAGTACGCCGGATAACGTACCCAGAATTGTATGTGGTGCACATGGCATTGGCAGAGACAGGACAAGACAGGGCATAGTAGACATAAAAAGTAAATGAGAATATACATGGTACGGACAATAGATACAATACTGCAGGGGCGTTGCTAGGGTCCTTGCAGATCGTTGGCACCTGGGGGCACTAGGGTGGAAAGGGGTGGAATATGAAAGTCTGTCAAGCAGAAATTCTTATTTTTAGGCAGAAATTCGTTTGGTGGCAAAAAAAAAATGTCTGCGGAATTCCATATAGTGATATAGCAATTCCGTTCCGTCGTAACGGAGCGGAATCACCAAATTCTGGCCAGAATCGCGGAAATCTTAATTCCGCGGAATCCAGCGACTATCCGTAAATCTCACCATGGTACACACCAGTCCAGCACGACCGTCACAACACAAACAGCTGTTTGCGGTGCGTTACACAGTGAGTTTGGTCTGTCAGTGTGAAGCAGAACTGTAATTACACTCCCTGATTGATGTATATGTTACGGCCAAAACCAGAAATCGGCCAATTCTAGAATTAGCCGGCCGTTTCTAGAACTGGCCGATTTGACGTCGGCCAAAGTCCAAAATGCTGGGAATTTCTGACATTGGCTGGCCAGTTCTAGAAACGGCCAAAATCAGTCGGCCAAAGTCCAAAATGCACAAATCCCAGAACATCCCGGGTCCTGTCCGGCACCATGAATGGCACTCGGAACTTCCGCTCTGCTCTGAAAGATACAGCATAATGTTTTTAAAGAAAAGCATTTCTTTGATTCACCTGATAGAAATCCTGCAATAAATCTGCAGTGTGTCTATTTCCTGCTTTCATGGAAGCAGGAATAGTGTTAATATCCTGTGCTTTCGAATTAGCTTATCTGCCGTGGCAGTCAGGTGACACAGGGAAGAGATCAAATTATAACTTTGATTGGTCCCAGATGAGGAGGAATTAGACAGGCTAAACTTGCTAAATACATACAGGAGGTCTTTCTCTATGTGTTCCTTCTGTCCCGTGCAAAGGTTCAGGTCCACTTAAGGGCTGTTGTGCCTCCACTGGGAATGTCATAGCTGTCATTTTCTGTATTAAGAAAAAGCAATGCCTCTTGACTGAAAAGCTGTACCTGGGGCTTCTTCAGTGCAGAGTGCCCCCATAAACTCCACGGCTGGCTCAGCTTTGCTTCCTCTCCTCCATGTTGGCGCTATGCCCCCGATCAAAGTGGACCTGTGCAGGGAAAGCAGCTGCAGCCGTCAGTATGAAAGGCGGCCCCGGGTCCTGAGAAGCTGGAGAGAAGACAGAACGTGGAGACGGAAAGTGCCGGGGAGAAGACTGAGAGAAGACAGAACGTGGAGACGGAAAGTGCCGGGGAGAAGACTGAGAGAAGACAGAACGTGGAGACGGAAGGTGCCGGGGAGAAGACTGAGAGAAGACAGAACGTGGAGACGGAAAGTGCCGGGGAGAAGACTGAGAGAAGACAGAACGTGGAGACGGAAAGTGCCGGGGAGAAGACTGAGAGAAGACAGAACGTGGAGACGGAAGGTGCCGGGGAGAAGACTGAGAGAAGACAGAACGTGGAGACGGAGGGTGCCGGGGAGAAGACTGAGAGAAGACAGAACGTGGAGACGGAAAGTGCTGGGGAGAAGACTGAGAGAAGACAGAACGTGGAGACGGAAAGTGCCGGGAAGAAGACTGAGAGAAGACAGAACGTGGAGACGGAAGGTGCTGGGGAGAAGACTGAGAGAAGACAGAACGTGGAGACGGAAGGTGCCGGGGAGAAGACTGAGAGAAGACAGAACGTGGAGACGGAAGGTGCCGGGGAGAAGACTGAGAGAAGACAGAACGTGGAGACGGAAGGTGCCGGGGAGAAGACTGAGAGAAGACAGAACGTGGAGACGGAAGGTGCCGGGGAGAAGACTGAGAGAAGACAGAACGTGGAGACGGAAGGTGCCGGGGAGAAGACTGAGAGAAGACAGAACGTGGAGACGGAAGGTGCCGGGGAGAAGACTGAGAGAAGACAGAACGTGGAGACGGAAGGTGCCGGGGAGAAGACTGAGAGAAGACAGAACGTGGAGACGGAAAGTGCCGGGGAGAAGACTGAGAGAAGACAGAACGTGGAGACGGAAGGTGCCGGGGAGAAGACTGAGAGAAGACAGAAGGCGGAGGAGGAAGCCAGCAGGAAGAAGATGAAGAGAAGCATTGAAAGTCGAGAATGAAGGCGGCGGGGAAAGCGGCTCCAGCCGGTGCTGTTTCGTCGGCAGACGGGCAGCAGGAAAGGCCTTCCTGGGTCCTGAGAAACAAGACGGAAGGCGGCGGGGAGCGGTGTGACAGAAGGCAGAATTGGAGGACAAACAGGGAAATGGATGGGCACACGGGAGACGAACGGGGAATTGAAAAGCGGGGGACAGCGGCACAACTTTGCAGTGAATGGAGAGCGGGACAGCACAGAGGTGAGCTTCGGGACTTGGCCAGCCATATTTAGTCAGAACGCGTTCTGGCCGGCCAAAGTCTGAAATTCTGCAGCATTTCTTATATTGGCCGCATGATCCGGCCACTTCGCGTTGTGACCGGCCAGAACCCGAAGTGGCCAGACTTCGGGTTCTGGCCGTAACATATACACATGCAAGATGTTTTAAAGCACTTTAGGCCTGCAATTTAGCATTCAATGTGATTTCTGCCCTTAAAACTCTGCTGTGCGTCAAATCCAGAATTTCCCCCGGGACTTTGGGCGTGTATCCCACTCCGCCATGCCCCCCTCCAGGTGTTAGACCCCTTGAAAAATCTTTTCCATCACTTTTGTGGCCAGCATAAGTGTTTCTAGTTTTCAAAGTTCGCCTCCCCATTAAAGTCTATTGCAGTTCACGAACGTTCGTGCGAACTGAACTTTTGCGGAAGTTCGCAAACCTGGTTCACAAACCGAAAATTGAAGGTTCGGGCCATCTCTAGTGGTGGCTGGATGGTGTAATGGTTAAGGGCTCTGCCTCTGACACAGGAGACCAGGGTTTTAATCTCGGCTCTGCCTGATCAGTAAGCCAGCACCTATTCAGTAGGAGACCTTAGGCAAGTCTTCCTAACACTGCTACTGCCTATAGAGCACGCCCTAGTGGCTGCTGCTCTGTCGCTTGGAGTCCGCCAGGAGAAAAGCGCGATATAAATGTTATTTGTCTTATAGTATAGTAAGTCTTGGTCTTATATGAAGGGCTAAGTACGCGATACCCTGTGCAGCCGCTCTTACACCCAGAGATTGATATTCGCGCGGCCCCAGAGGCGTATCAAGGCTTTATAGCACCCATGGCAAGCTCTGAGTTTACGCCTAATCCCCCCCTCCCCCACCACGCTACCGTATCCCACATGTCCGTCACCTGCACATCTTGTGGGTCCCGGTGCTCGATGCCTCCGGTCTCCTGCACCCCGCCCATTACCAGACTTTAGATTTGCGGCAAGAGGAGAGACAGAGAGGGTGCACACTTCCCGCTCGCTGCTCTTCAAATGCAGGAAGTGACTGATGATGTCACTTCCGCATGTGACACAACGGGTGGGTCTCTCCTCTTGCCGCTAATCTAAAGTCTGACAGAAAGATGGCAGACGGGGGCGCGGGAGACCGGAGGCATCGATCACACTGGAGCGGGAGGCACAAGATGTGGAGGTGGCCGGCAGCATGATCTAGTCCCCTTCTTCAGGCATATTCCTAGATGTTAGCACAAGCTTTCAGGGATCTAGTCCCCTTTTTTAGGCATATTTCCAGATGTTAGCACAAGCTTTCAGGGATCTAGTCCCCTTCTTCAGGCATATTCCCAGATGTTAGCACAAGCTTTCAGGGATCTAGTCCCCTTCTTCAGGCATATTCCAAGATGTTAGCACAAGCTTTCTGGGATCTAGTCCCCTCCTTCAGGCATATTCCCAGATGTTAGCACAAGCTTTCAGGGATCTAGTCCCCTTCTTCAGGCATATTCCCAGATGTTAACACAAGCTTCGGGGATCTAGTCCCCTTCTTCAGGCATATTTCCAGATGTTAGCACAAGCTTTCAGGCATCTAGTCCCCTTGTTAGCACAAGCTTTCTGGGATCTAGTCCCCTCCTTCAGGCATATTCCCAGATGTTAGCACAAGCTTTCAGGGATCTAGTCCCCTTCTTCAATCATATTTCCAGATGTTAGCACAAGCTTTCTGGGATCTAATCCCCTCCTTCAGGCATATTCCCAGATGTTAGCACAAGCTTTCAGGGATCTAGTCCCCTTTCTTCAGGCATATTTCCAGATGTCAGCACAAGCTTTTAGGCATCTAGTCCCCATCTTCGGGCACATTTCCAGATGTTAGCACAAGCTTTCTGGGATCTAGTCCCCTTCTTCAGGCATATTTCCAGATGTTAGCACAAGCTTTCTGGGATGTAGTCCTCTTCTTCAGGCATATTTCCAGATGTTAGCACAAGCTTTCTGGGATCTAGTCCCCTCCTTCAGGCATATTCCCAGATGTTAGCACAAGCTTTCAGGGATCTAGTCCCCTTCTTCAGGCATATTTCCAGATGTTAGCACACGCTTTCTGGGATCTAGTCTCCTCCTTCAGGCATATTCCCAGATGTTAGCACAAGCTTTCAGGGATCTAGTCCCCTTCTTCAGGCATATTTCCAGATGTTAGCACAAGCTTTCTGGGATCTAGTCCCCTTCTTCAGGCATATTTCCAGATGTTAGCACAAGCTTTCAGGGATCTAGTCCCCTTCTTCAGGCATATTTCCAGATGTTAGCACAAGCTTTCAGGGATCTAGTCCCCTTCTTCAGGCATATTTCCAGATGTTAGCACAAGCTTTCAGGTATCTAGTCTTCTTCTTCAGGCATATTTCCTGATGTTAGCACAAGCTTTCAGGAATGTAGTCCCCTTCTTCAGGCATATTTCCAGATGTTAGCACAAGCTTTCAGGGATCTAGTCCCCTTCTTCAGGCATATTTCCAGATGTTAGCACTAGCTTTCAGGTATCTAGTCTTCTTCTTCAGGCATATTTCCTGATGTTAGCACAAGCTTTCAGGAATGTAGTCCCCTTCTTCAGGCATATTTCCAGATGTTAGAATCAGAATCAGAAGCATCTTTATTTTGCCAAGTACGCCGGATAACGTACCCAGAATTGTATGTGGTGCACATGGCATTGGCAGAGACAGGACAAGACAGGGCATAGTAGACATAAAAAGTAAATGAGAATATACATGGTACGGACAATAGATACAATACTGCAGGGGCGTTGCTAGGGTCCTTGCAGATCGTTGGCACCTGGGGGCACTAGGGTGGAAAGGGGTGGAATATGAAAGTCTGTCAAGCAGAAATTCTTATTTTTAGGCAGAAATTCGTTTGGTGGCAAAAAAAAAATGTCTGCGGAATTCCATATAGTGATATAGCAATTCCGTTCCGTCGTAACGGAGCGGAATCACCAAATTCTGGCCAGAATCGCGGAAATCTTAATTCCGCGGAATCCAGCGACTATCCGTAAATCTCACCATGGTACACACCAGTCCAGCACGACCGTCACAACACAAACAGCTGTTTGCGGTGCGTTACACAGTGAGTTTGGTCTGTCAGTGTGAAGCAGAACTGTAATTACACTCCCTGATTGATGTATATGTTACGGCCAAAACCAGAAATCGGCCAATTCTAGAATTAGCCGGCCGTTTCTAGAACTGGCCGATTTGACGTCGGCCAAAGTCCAAAATGCTGGGAATTTCTGACATTGGCTGGCCAGTTCTAGAAACGGCCAAAATCAGTCGGCCAAAGTCCAAAATGCACAAATCCCAGAACATCCCGGGTCCTGTCCGGCACCATGAATGGCACTCGGAACTTCCGCTCTGCTCTGAAAGATACAGCATAATGTTTTTAAAGAAAAGCATTTATTTGATTCACCTGATAGAAATCCTGCAATAAATCTGCAGTGTGTCTATTTCCTGCTTTCATGGAAGCAGGAATAGTGTTAATATCCTGTGCTTTCGAATTAGCTTATCTGCCGTGGCAGTCAGGTGACACAGGGAAGAGATCAAATTATAACTTTGATTGGTCCCAGATGAGGAGGAATTAGACAGGCTAAACTTGCTAAATACATACAGGAGGTCTTTCTCTATGTGTTCCTTCTGTCCCGTGCAAAGGTTCAGGTCCACTTAAGGGCTGTTGTGCCTCCACTGGGAATGTCATAGCTGTCATTTTCTGTATTAAGAAAAAGCAATGCCTCTTGACTGAAAAGCTGTACCTGGGGCTTCTTCAGTGCAGAGTGCCCCCATAAACTCCACGGCTGGCTCAGCTTTGCTTCCTCTCCTCCATGTTGGCGCTATGCCCCCGATCAAAGTGGACCTGTGCAGGGAAAGCAGCTGCAGCCGTCAGTATGAAAGGCGGCCCCGGGTCCTGAGAAGCTGGAGAGAAGACAGAACGTGGAGATGGAAAGTGCCGGGGAGAAGACTGAGAGAAGACAGAACGTGGAGACGGAAAGTGCCGGGGAGAAGACTGAGAGAAGACAGAACGTGGAGACGGAAGGTGCCGGGGAGAAGACTGAGAGAAGACAGAACGTGGAGACGGAAGGTGCCGGGGAGAAGACTGAGAGAAGACAGAACGTGGAGACGGAAAGTGCCGGGGAGAAGACTGAGAGAAGACAGAACGTGGAGACGGAAAGTGCCGGGGAGAAGACTGAGAGAAGACAGAACGTGGAGACGGAAGGTGCCGGGGAGAAGACTGAGAGAAGACAGAACGTGGAGACGGAGGGTGCCGGGGAGAAGACTGAGAGAAGACAGAACGTGGAGACGGAAAGTGCTGGGGAGAAGACTGAGAGAAGACAGAACGTGGAGACGGAAAGTGCCGGGAAGAAGACTGAGAGAAGACAGAACGTGGAGACGGAAAGTGCTGGGGAGAAGACTGAGAGAAGACAGAACGTGGAGACGGAAAGTGCCGGGGAGAAGACTGAGAGAAGACAGAACGTGGAGACGGAAGGTGCCGGGGAGAAGACTGAGAGAAGACAGAACGTGGAGACGGAGGGTGCCGGGGAGAAGACTGAGAGAAGACAGAACGTGGAGACGGAAAGTGCTGGGGAGAAGACTGAGAGAAGACAGAACGTGGAGACGGAAAGTGCCGGGAAGAAGACTGAGAGAAGACAGAACGTGGAGACGGAAGGTGCCGGGGAGAAGACTGAGAGAAGACAGAACGTGGAGACGGAAGGTGCTGGGGAGAAGACTGAGAGAAGACAGAACGTGGAGACGGAAGGTGCCGGGGAGAAGACTGAGAGAAGACAGAACGTGGAGACGGAAGGTGCCGGGGAGAAGACTGAGAGAAGACAGAACGTGGAGACGGAAAGTGCCGGGGAGAAGACTGAGAGAAGACAGAACGTGGAGACGGAAGGTGCCGGGGAGAAGACTGAGAGAAGACAGAACGTGGAGACGGAAGGTGCCGGGGAGAAGACTGAGAGAAGACAGAACGTGGAGACGGAAGGTGCCGGGGAGAAGACTGAGAGAAGACAGAACGTGGAGACGGAAGGTGCCGGGGAGAAGACTGAGAGAAGACAGAACGTGGAGACGGAAAGTGCCGGGGAGAAGACTGAGAGAAGACAGAACGTGGAGACGGAAGGTGCCGGGGAGAAGACTGAGAGAAGACAGAAGGCGGAGGAGGAAGCCAGCAGGAAGAAGATGAAGAGAAGCATTGAAAGTCGAGAATGAAGGCGGCGGGGAAAGCGGCTCCAGCCGGTGCTGTTTCGTCGGCAGACGGGCAGCAGGAAAGGCCTTCCTGGGTCCTGAGAAACAAGACGGAAGGCGGCGGGGAGCGGTGTGACAGAAGGCAGAATTGGAGGACAAACAGGGAAATGGATGGGCACACGGGAGACGAACGGGGAATTGAAAAGCGGGGGACAGCGGCACAACTTTGCAGTGAATGGAGAGCGGGACAGCACAGAGGTGAGCTTCGGGACTTGGCCGGCCATATTTAGTCAGAACGCGTTCTGGCCGGCCAAAGTCTGAAATTCTGCAGCATTTCTTATATTGGCCGCATGATCCGGCCACTTCGCGTTGTGACCGGCCAGAACCCGAAGTGGCCAGACTTCGGGTTCTGGCCGTAACATATACACATGCAAGATGTTTTAAAGCACTTTAGGCCTGCAATTTAGCATTCAATGTGATTTCTGCCCTTAAAACTCTGCTGTGCGTCAAATCCAGAATTTCCCCCGGGACTTTGGGCGTGTATCCCACTCCGCCATGCCCCCCTCCAGGTGTTAGACCCCTTGAAAAATCTTTTCCATCACTTTTGTGGCCAGCATAAGTGTTTCTAGTTTTCAAAGTTCGCCTCCCCATTAAAGTCTATTGCAGTTCACGAACGTTCGTGCGAACTGAACTTTTGCGGAAGTTCGCAAACCTGGTTCACAAACCGAAAATTGAAGGTTCGGGCCATCTCTAGTGGTGGCTGGATGGTGTAATGGTTAAGGGCTCTGCCTCTGACACAGGAGACCAGGGTTTTAATCTCGGCTCTGCCTGATCAGTAAGCCAGCACCTATTCAGTAGGAGACCTTAGGCAAGTCTTCCTAACACTGCTACTGCCTATAGAGCACGCCCTAGTGGCTGCTGCTCTGTCGCTTGGAGTCCGCCAGGAGAAAAGCGCGATATAAATGTTATTTGTCTTATAGTATAGTAAGTCTTGGTCTTATATGAAGGGCTAAGTACGCGATACCCTGTGCAGCCGCTCTTACACCCAGAGATTGATATTCGCGCGGCCCCAGAGGCGTATCAAGGCTTTATAGCACCCATGGCAAGCTCTGAGTTTACGCCTAATCCCCCCCTCCCCCACCACGCTACCGTATCCCACATGTCCGTCACCTGCACATCTTGTGGGTCCCGGTGCTCGATGCCTCCGGTCTCCTGCACCCCGCCCATTACCAGACTTTAGATTTGCGGCAAGAGGAGAGACAGAGAGGGTGCACACTTCCCGCTCGCTGCTCTTCAAATGCAGGAAGTGACTGATGATGTCACTTCCGCATGTGACACAACGGGTGGGTCTCTCCTCTTGCCGCTAATCTAAAGTCTGACAGAAAGATGGCAGACGGGGGCGCGGGAGACCGGAGGCATCGATCACACTGGAGCGGGAGGCACAAGATGTGGAGGTGGCCGGCAGCATGATCTAGTCCCCTTCTTCAGGCATATTCCTAGATGTTAGCACAAGCTTTCAGGGATCTAGTCCCCTTTTTTAGGCATATTTCCAGATGTTAGCACAAGCTTTCAGGGATCTAGTCCCCTTCTTCAGGCATATTCCCAGATGTTAGCACAAGCTTTCAGGGATCTAGTCCCCTTCTTCAGGCATATTCCAAGATGTTAGCACAAGCTTTCTGGGATCTAGTCCCCTCCTTCAGGCATATTCCCAGATGTTAGCACAAGCTTTCAGGGATCTAGTCCCCTTCTTCAGGCATATTCCCAGATGTTAACACAAGCTTCGGGGATCTAGTCCCCTTCTTCAGGCATATTTCCAGATGTTAGCACAAGCTTTCAGGCATCTAGTCCCCTTGTTAGCACAAGCTTTCTGGGATCTAGTCCCCTCCTTCAGGCATATTCCCAGATGTTAGCACAAGCTTTCAGGGATCTAGTCCCCTTCTTCAATCATATTTCCAGATGTTAGCACAAGCTTTCTGGGATCTAATCCCCTCCTTCAGGCATATTCCCAGATGTTAGCACAAGCTTTCAGGGATCTAGTCCCCTTTCTTCAGGCATATTTCCAGATGTCAGCACAAGCTTTTAGGCATCTAGTCCCCATCTTCGGGCACATTTCCAGATGTTAGCACAAGCTTTCTGGGATCTAGTCCCCTTCTTCAGGCATATTTCCAGATGTTAGCACAAGCTTTCTGGGATGTAGTCCTCTTCTTCAGGCATATTTCCAGATGTTAGCACAAGCTTTCAGAGATCTAGTCCCCTTCTTCAGGCACATTTCCAGATGTTAGCACAAGCTTTCTGGGATCTAGTCCCCTTCTTCAGGCATATTTCCAGATGTTAGCACAAGCTTTCAGGGATCTAGTCCCCTTCTTCAGGCATATTTCCAGATGTTAGCACAAGCTTTCAGGGATCTAGTCCCCTTCTTCAGGCATATTTCCAGATGTTAGCACAAGCTTTCTGGGATCTAGTCCCCTTCTTCAGGCATATTTCCAGATGTTAGCACAAGCTTTCAGGGATCTAGTCCCCTTCTTCAGGCATATTTCCAGATGTTAGCACAAGCTTTCTGGGATGTAGTCCCCTTCTTCAGGCATATTTCCAGATGTTAGCACAAGCTTTCTAGGATCTAGTCCCCTTCTTCAGGCATATTTCCAGAAGTTAGCACAAGCTTTCTAGAATCTAGTCACCTTCTTCAGGCATATTTCCAGATGTTAGCACAAGCTTTCTGGGATCTAGTCCCCTCCTTCAGGCATATTCCCAGATGTTAGCACAAGCTTTCAGGGATCTAGTCCCCTTCTTCAGGCATATTTCCAGATGTTAGCACAAGCTTTCTGGGATCTAGTCTCCTCCTTCAGGCATATTCCCAGATGTTAGCACAAGCTTTCAGGGATCTAGTCCCCTTCTTCAGGCATATTTCCAGATGTTAGCACAAGCTTTTGGGGATCTAGTCCCCTTCTTCAGGCTCATTTCCAGATGTTAGCACAAGCTTTCAGGCATCTAGACCCCTTCTTCGGGCACATTTCCAGATGCAAGCACAAGATTTCTGGGATGTAGTCCCCTTCTTCAGGCATATTTTCAGATGTTAGCATAAGCTTTCTGGGATGTAGTCCTCTTCTTCGTGCATATTTCCAGATGTTAGCACAAGCTTTCAGGGATCTAGTCCCCTTCTTCAGGCATATTTCCAGATGTTAGCACAAGCTTTCAGGGATCTAGTCCCCTTCTTCAGGCATATTTCCAGATGTTAGCACAAGCTTTCAGGGATCTAGTCCCCTTCTTCAGGCATATTTCCAGATGTTAGCACAAGCTTTCAGGGATCTAGTCCCCTTCTTCAGGCATATTTCCAGATGTTAGCACAAGCTTTCAGGTATCTAGTCTTCTTCTTCAGGCATATTTCCTGATGTTAGCACAAGCTTTCAGGAATGTAGTCCCCTTATTCAGGCATATTTCCAGATGTTAGAATCAGAATCAGAAGCATCTTTATTTTGCCAAGTACGCCAGATAACGTACCCAGAATTGTATGTGGTGCACATGGCATTGGCAGAGACAGGACAAGACAGGGCATAGTAGACATAAAAAGTAAATGAGAATATAGATGGTACGGACAATAGATACAATACTGCAGGGGCGTTGCTAGGGTCCTTGCAGATCGTTGGCACCTGGGGGCACTAGGTGGTGGGCTTTCTGCGGCGCGCAGCGCGCCGCTGTAAAAATTGGGCGTGGTTATGCAGTGAGTGGGCGTGGCCATGGGTGGGGCCAATCGTACATTAGATTAGGACAGTGGTGGCGAACTTTTTGGAGGCCCAAACTGCAACCCACAAGTCACTTATCTATCGCAAAGTGGCAACAGCAATTTAAACTAAATACTATACAAACGTTTTAACACATACATGAACATTATGGAAAATCCAAGTTGAAAACCTGAAAAGATAAAAAATTTCATCCATCCTACTCCTGAAAAAATATATTCATTTTTTCAGAACCTCCCAGTTTTATTTTCTGTTTTAAAAAGCTAAAAAAAGTAAGTTTAATGCTATTGTCTCATATGATGATGATTCAGCTTTTCCCATAGTCTCACAGTTAGCCAGGGATCTAGTCCCCTTCTTCAGGCATATTTCCAGATGTTAGCACAAGCTTTCAGGGATCTAGTCCCCTTCTTCAGGCATATTTCCAGATGTTAGCACAAGCTTTCAGGTATCTAGTCTTCTTCTTCAGGCATATTTCCTGATGTTAGCACAAGCTTTCAGGAATGTAGTCCCCTTCTTCAGGCATATTTCCAGATGTTAGCACAAGCTTTCAGGGATCTAGTCCCCTTCTTCAGGCATATTTCCAGATGTTAGCACAAGCTTTCAGGTATCTAGTCTTCTTCTTCAGGCATATTTCCTGATGTTAGCACAAGCTTTCAGGAATGTAGTCCCCTTCTTCAGGCATATTTCCAGATGTTAGAATCAGAATCAGAAGCATCTTTATTTTGCCAAGTACGCCGGATAACGTACCCAGAATTGTATGTGGTGCACATGGCATTGGCAGAGACAGGACAAGACAGGGCATAGTAGACATAAAAAGTAAATGAGAATATACATGGTACGGACAATAGATACAATACTGCAGGGGCGTTGCTAGGGTCCTTGCAGATCGTTGGCACCTGGGGGCACTAGGGTGGAAAGGGGTGGAATATGAAAGTCTGTCAAGCAGAAATTCTTATTTTTAGGCAGAAATTCGTTTGGTGGCAAAAAAAAAATGTCTGCGGAATTCCATATAGTGATATAGCAATTCCGTTCCGTCGTAACGGAGCGGAATCACCAAATTCTGGCCAGAATCGCGGAAATCTTAATTCCGCGGAATCCAGCGACTATCCGTAAATCTCACCATGGTACACACCAGTCCAGCACGACCGTCACAACACAAACAGCTGTTTGCGGTGCGTTACACAGTGAGTTTGGTCTGTCAGTGTGAAGCAGAACTGTAATTACACTCCCTGATTGATGTATATGTTACGGCCAAAACCAGAAATCGGCCAATTCTAGAATTAGCCGGCCGTTTCTAGAACTGGCCGATTTGACGTCGGCCAAAGTCCAAAATGCTGGGAATTTCTGACATTGGCTGGCCAGTTCTAGAAACGGCCAAAATCAGTCGGCCAAAGTCCAAAATGCACAAATCCCAGAACATCCCGGGTCCTGTCCGGCACCATGAATGGCACTCGGAACTTCCGCTCTGCTCTGAAAGATACAGCATAATGTTTTTAAAGAAAAGCATTTCTTTGATTCACCTGATAGAAATCCTGCAATAAATCTGCAGTGTGTCTATTTCCTGCTTTCATGGAAGCAGGAATAGTGTTAATATCCTGTGCTTTCGAATTAGCTTATCTGCCGTGGCAGTCAGGTGACACAGGGAAGAGATCAAATTATAACTTTGATTGGTCCCAGATGAGGAGGAATTAGACAGGCTAAACTTGCTAAATACATACAGGAGGTCTTTCTCTATGTGTTCCTTCTGTCCCGTGCAAAGGTTCAGGTCCACTTAAGGGCTGTTGTGCCTCCACTGGGAATGTCATAGCTGTCATTTTCTGTATTAAGAAAAAGCAATGCCTCTTGACTGAAAAGCTGTACCTGGGGCTTCTTCAGTGCAGAGTGCCCCCATAAACTCCACGGCTGGCTCAGCTTTGCTTCCTCTCCTCCATGTTGGCGCTATGCCCCCGATCAAAGTGGACCTGTGCAGGGAAAGCAGCTGCAGCCGTCAGTATGAAAGGCGGCCCCGGGTCCTGAGAAGCTGGAGAGAAGACAGAACGTGGAGACGGAAAGTGCCGGGGAGAAGACTGAGAGAAGACAGAACGTGGAGACGGAAGGTGCCGGGGAGAAGACTGAGAGAAGACAGAACGTGGAGACGGAAAGTGCCGGGGAGAAGACTGAGAGAAGACAGAACGTGGAGACGGAAAGTGCCGGGGAGAAGACTGAGAGAAGACAGAACGTGGAGACGGAAGGTGCCGGGGAGAAGACTGAGAGAAGACAGAACGTGGAGACGGAAAGTGCCGGGGAGAAGACTGAGAGAAGACAGAACGTGGAGACGGAAAGTGCCGGGGAGAAGACTGAGAGAAGACAGAACGTGGAGACGGAAGGTGCCGGGGAGAAGACTGAGAGAAGACAGAACGTGGAGACGGAGGGTGCCGGGGAGAAGACTGAGAGAAGACAGAACGTGGAGACGGAAAGTGCTGGGGAGAAGACTGAGAGAAGACAGAACGTGGAGACGGAAAGTGCCGGGAAGAAGACTGAGAGAAGACAGAACGTGGAGACGGAAGGTGCTGGGGAGAAGACTGAGAGAAGACAGAACGTGGAGACGGAAGGTGCCGGGGAGAAGACTGAGAGAAGACAGAACGTGGAGACGGAAGGTGCCGGGGAGAAGACTGAGAGAAGACAGAACGTGGAGACGGAAGGTGCCGGGGAGAAGACTGAGAGAAGACAGAACGTGGAGACGGAAGGTGCCGGGGAGAAGACTGAGAGAAGACAGAACGTGGAGACGGAAGGTGCCGGGGAGAAGACTGAGAGAAGACAGAACGTGGAGACGGAAGGTGCCGGGGAGAAGACTGAGAGAAGACAGAACGTGGAGACGGAAGGTGCCGGGGAGAAGACTGAGAGAAGACAGAACGTGGAGACGGAAAGTGCCGGGGAGAAGACTGAGAGAAGACAGAACGTGGAGACGGAAGGTGCCGGGGAGAAGACTGAGAGAAGACAGAAGGCGGAGGAGGAAGCCAGCAGGAAGAAGATGAAGAGAAGCATTGAAAGTCGAGAATGAAGGCGGCGGGGAAAGCGGCTCCAGCCGGTGCTGTTTCGTCGGCAGACGGGCAGCAGGAAAGGCCTTCCTGGGTCCTGAGAAACAAGACGGAAGGCGGCGGGGAGCGGTGTGACAGAAGGCAGAATTGGAGGACAAACAGGGAAATGGATGGGCACACGGGAGACGAACGGGGAATTGAAAAGCGGGGGACAGCAGCACAACTTTGCAGTGAATGGAGAGCGGGACAGCACAGAGGTGAGCTTCGGGACTTGGCCGGCCATATTTAGTCAGAACGCGTTCTGGCCGGCCAAAGTCTGAAATTCTGCAGCATTTCTTATATTGGCCGCATGATCCGGCCACTTCGCGTTGTGACCGGCCAGAACCCGAAGTGGCCAGACTTCGGGTTCTGGCCGTAACATATACACATGCAAGATGTTTTAAAGCACTTTAGGCCTGCAATTTAGCATTCAATGTGATTTCTGCCCTTAAAACTCTGCTGTGCGTCAAATCCAGAATTTCCCCCGGGACTTTGGGCGTGTATCCCACTCCGCCATGCCCCCCTCCAGGTGTTAGACCCCTTGAAAAATCTTTTCCATCACTTTTGTGGCCAGCATAAGTGTTTCTAGTTTTCAAAGTTCGCCTCCCCATTAAAGTCTATTGCAGTTCACGAACGTTCGTGCGAACTGAACTTTTGCGGAAGTTCGCAAACCTGGTTCACAAACCGAAAATTGAAGGTTCGGGCCATCTCTAGTGGTGGCTGGATGGTGTAATGGTTAAGGGCTCTGCCTCTGACACAGGAGACCAGGGTTTTAATCTCGGCTCTGCCTGATCAGTAAGCCAGCACCTATTCAGTAGGAGACCTTAGGCAAGTCTTCCTAACACTGCTACTGCCTATAGAGCACGCCCTAGTGGCTGCTGCTCTGTCGCTTGGAGTCCGCCAGGAGAAAAGCGCGATATAAATGTTATTTGTCTTATAGTATAGTAAGTCTTGGTCTTATATGAAGGGCTAAGTACGCGATACCCTGTGCAGCCGCTCTTACACCCAGAGATTGATATTCGCGCGGCCCCAGAGGCGTATCAAGGCTTTATAGCACCCATGGCAAGCTCTGAGTTTACGCCTAATCCCCCCCTCCCCCACCACGCTACCGTATCCCACATGTCCGTCACCTGCACATCTTGTGGGTCCCGGTGCTCGATGCCTCCGGTCTCCTGCACCCCGCCCATTACCAGACTTTAGATTTGCGGCAAGAGGAGAGACAGAGAGGGTGCACACTTCCCGCTCGCTGCTCTTCAAATGCAGGAAGTGACTGATGATGTCACTTCCGCATGTGACACAACGGGTGGGTCTCTCCTCTTGACGCTAATCTAAAGTCTGACAGAAAGATGGCAGACGGGGGCGCGGGAGACCGGAGGCATCGATCACACTGGAGCGGGAGGCACAAGATGTGGAGGTGGCCGGCAGCATGATCTAGTCCCCTTCTTCAGGCATATTCCTAGATGTTAGCACAAGCTTTCAGGGATCTAGTCCCCTTTTTTAGGCATATTTCCAGATGTTAGCACAAGCTTTCAGGGATCTAGTCCCCTTCTTCAGGCATATTCCCAGATGTTAGCACAAGCTTTCAGGGATCTAGTCCCCTTCTTCAGGCATATTCCAAGATGTTAGCACAAGCTTTCTGGGATCTAGTCCCCTCCTTCAGGCATATTCCCAGATGTTAGCACAAGCTTTCAGGGATCTAGTCCCCTTCTTCAGGCATATTCCCAGATGTTAACACAAGCTTCGGGGATCTAGTCCCCTTCTTCAGGCATATTTCCAGATGTTAGCACAAGCTTTCAGGCATCTAGTCCCCTTGTTAGCACAAGCTTTCTGGGATCTAGTCCCCTCCTTCAGGCATATTCCCAGATGTTAGCACAAGCTTTCAGGGATCTAGTCCCCTTCTTCAATCATATTTCCAGATGTTAGCACAAGCTTTCTGGGATCTAATCCCCTCCTTCAGGCATATTCCCAGATGTTAGCACAAGCTTTCAGGGATCTAGTCCCCTTTCTTCAGGCATATTTCCAGATGTCAGCACAAGCTTTTAGGCATCTAGTCCCCATCTTCGGGCACATTTCCAGATGTTAGCACAAGCTTTCTGGGATCTAGTCCCCTTCTTCAGGCATATTTCCAGATGTTAGCACAAGCTTTCTGGGATGTAGTCCTCTTCTTCAGGCATATTTCCAGATGTTAGCACAAGCTTTCAGAGATCTAGTCCCCTTCTTCAGGCACATTTCCAGATGTTAGCACAAGCTTTCTGGGATCTAGTCCCCTTCTTCAGGCATATTTCCAGATGTTAGCACAAGCTTTCAGGGATCTAGTCCCCTTCTTCAGGCATATTTCCAGATGTTAGCACAAGCTTTCAGGGATCTAGTCCCCTTCTTCAGGCATATTTCCAGATGTTAGCACAAGCTTTCTGGGATCTAGTCCCCTTCTTCAGGCATATTTCCAGATGTTAGCACAAGCTTTCAGGGATCTAGTCCCCTTCTTCAGGCATATTTCCAGATGTTAGCACAAGCTTCCTGGGATGTAGTCCCCTTCTTCAGGCATATTTCCAGATGTTAGCACAAGCTTTCTAGGATCTAGTCCCCTTCTTCAGGCATATTTCCAGAAGTTAGCACAAGCTTTCTAGAATCTAGTCACCTTCTTCAGGCATATTTCCAGATGTTAGCACAAGCTTTCTGGGATCTAGTCCCCTCCTTCAGGCATATTCCCAGATGTTAGCACAAGCTTTCAGGGATCTAGTCCCCTTCTTCAGGCATATTTCCAGATGTTAGCACAAGCTTTCTGGGATCTAGTCTCCTCCTTCAGGCATATTCCCAGATGTTAGCACAAGCTTTCAGGGATCTAGTCCCCTTCTTCAGGCATATTTCCAGATGTTAGCACAAGCTTTTGGGGATCTAGTCCCCTTCTTCAGGCTCATTTCCAGATGTTAGCACAAGCTTTCAGGCATCTAGACCCCTTCTTCGGGCACATTTCCAGATGCAAGCACAAGATTTCTGGGATGTAGTCCCCTTCTTCAGGCATATTTTCAGATGTTAGCATAAGCTTTCTGGGATGTAGTCCTCTTCTTCGTGCATATTTCCAGATGTTAGCACAAGCTTTCAGGGATCTAGTCCCCTTCTTCAGGCATATTTCCAGATGTTAGCACAAGCTTTCAGGGATCTAGTCCCCTTCTTCAGGCATATTTCCAGATGTTAGCACAAGCTTTCAGGGATCTAGTCCCCTTCTTCAGGCATATTTCCAGATGTTAGCACAAGCTTTCAGGGATCTAGTCCCCTTCTTCAGGCATATTTCCAGATGTTAGCACAAGCTTTCAGGTATCTAGTCTTCTTCTTCAGGCATATTTCCTGATGTTAGCACAAGCTTTCAGGAATGTAGTCCCCTTATTCAGGCATATTTCCAGATGTTAGAATCAGAATCAGAAGCATCTTTATTTTGCCAAGTACGCCAGATAACGTACCCAGAATTGTATGTGGTGCACATGGCATTGGCAGAGACAGGACAAGACAGGGCATAGTAGACATAAAAAGTAAATGAGAATATACATGGTACGGACAATAGATACAATACTGCAGGGGCGTTGCTAGGGTCCTTGCAGATCGTTGGCACCTGGGGGCACTAGGTGGTGGGCTTTCTGCGGCGCGCAGCGCGCCGCTGTAAAAATTGGGCGTGGTTATGCAGTGAGTGGGCGTGGCCATGGGTGGGGCCAATCGTACATTAGATTAGGACAGTGGTGGCGAACTTTTTGGAGGCCCAAACTGCAACCCACAAGTCACTTATCTATCGCAAAGTGGCAACAGCAATTTAAACTAAATACTATACAAACGTTTTAACACATACATGAACATTATGGAAAATCCAAGTTGAAAACCTGAAAAGATAAAAAATTTCATCCATCCTACTCCTGAAAAAATATATTCATTTTTTCAGAACCTCCCAGTTTTATTTTCTGTTTTAAAAAGCTAAAAAAAGTAAGTTTAATGCTATTGTCTCATATGATGATGATTCAGCTTTTCCCATAGTCTCACAGTTAGCAATCATGTGACCCCCAACAAGACAAATTCAGCAATCATGAGGCCCCCAACAAGACAAATTCAGCAATCATGAGGCCTCCAACAAATCATGAGGCCCCCAACAAGACAAATTCAGCAATCATGAGGCCCCTATCAAGACAAATTCAGAAATCATGAGGCCCCCAACATGACAAATTCAGCAATCGTGAGGCCCCCGACATGACAAATTCAGCAAGCGTGAGGCCCCCAACAAGACAAATTCAGCAATCATGAGGCCCCCAACAAATCATGAGGCACCCAACAAGACAAATTCAGCAATCTTGAGGCCCTCAACAAGACAAATTCAGCAATCATGAGGCCCCCAACAAGACAAATTCAGCAGTCATGAGGCACATAAATAGACAGCATTTCACATAAATAGGCAGAATGCCCCCTTAATATAGTAGACACCTCTCACCTGGGTTCTGAAGTCTCCTCTACAGGCTGCTGTACCTGGCAATACTGTTTTTGGCTGGATTGGGGATGATGTGTGGGCTGAAAGGCCTGGCAGTGATGCTGTGGCCGATGTTGTGGCTGGGTTGGCTGGCAGTGATGCTGGGCTGTGCTTGGCTGGTTGAAGTAAATGCTGGCCTGACTGGTGGTGATGCTGTGGCCTTTTTGATAGTGATTCTGGGCTGGTTGGCTGGTGGTGATGCTGGGCTGGCTGGCCTGGATAGTTTAGGTAGCGACAGGTGCCCCCTAGTTAAGGTAGCGCCAGGAGTACCCCAGTTTAGGTAGTGACAGGAGCCCCCCAGTGTAGGCAGTGACAGGAGCCCCCAGTTTAGGTAGTGACAGGCACCCCCCAGTTAGGTAGTGACAGGCACCCCCCAGTTAGGTAGTGAGTGACAGGGACCCCCAGTTGGGTAGTGAGTGACAGCAGGGACCCCCAGTTGGGTAGTGAGTGACAGCAGGGACCCCCAGTTGGGTAGTGAGTGACAGCAGGGACCCCAGTTAGATAGTGAGTGACAGCAGGGACCCCCGTTAGGTAGTGAGTGACAGCAGGGACCCCCGTTAGGTAGTGAGTGACAGCAGGGACCCCCGTTAGGTAGTGCATGACAGCAGGGACCCCCATTAGGTAGTGAGTGACAGCAGGGACCCCCGTTAGGTAGTGAGTGACAGCAGGGACCCCCGTTAGGTAGTGAGTGACAGCAGGGACCCCCGAGTGACAGGCACGCTCCCCACCCCACCTACCAGTTGCCGCGTCAGACCTCAGGATCAGCGGGCAACCCGACCAGATAGAGCGGGTGCCGGGCACAAATATGCGGAAGTGATTTCACTTCTGCATATCAGCGGTGTCCGCTAGGTCCTAGCGCCCGCTCTATCTGGTCACCCGGCGCTGATCTAGGTCTGAATGGCAGCTGGGACAGCAGAGCGGAGCAGGGCAGAGCTGGGCAGCAGTGGCCGGGAGATCCATGGCACCCCAGGACAGATTGGGGGCACGGGCCCCCCCAAAATAGGGCTAGCAACGCCCCTGCAATACTGTATAATATACAATGCAATGACATACAATATACAGATCCGTGAGTCAATTTAGGGTATAGGGAGAGGTCTGCTTATGAGTTCATGGTTCAGAGTGGGCAAATGATACAGTCTGTGATGCCTGATACAGTTTATGGTTCAGGGTGGGCAACAGATATCCATAATTCAAAGTTCAGGGTGGGCAACAGTTACATGATACAGTTCATGGTTCACAGTGGGCAGCAGGTACAGACCGGGTGCCGGTTACAGATTTGTTTCCCATGGGCTAGAGTGTTGCGGCCTGGCAGGAGTTAGAGTTCAGCAGGAGGACTGCCCGGGGAAAGAAAGTGCACTTGCGTCTGGTGGTACTGGAGGCAATTGCTCTGAACCGGCGACCCAACGGGAGGAGCTCAATGAAGTGATTGCCTAGATGGGAGGGGTCGAGAGAGATCCCTTTGGCCCTCTTCCCCAGTTTGGCGGTGTGGAGGAGATCAAGAGGTGGCAAGGGTGAACCTATTGTCTTTTCCACAACATGAATTATTCTCTGGAGTTTGTATTTGTCACTAGCCATTGGCCTGCATACCAGAATTCTGGGCTCTAGTCACCTTGAGTGACGTGTTGTGTTTCCTGTGTGGCAATTGGCACATATGCAATTCACTTTTTCTTCTGAGTTATCTCCTAGGAAATAATTTTCATATTCTCTTTTAAAATAAATTGTCAGCATTTTACAACTGAAAAAGAAACCAAAAGCAGGTGAAAAAGTACCGTAAAAATTATTTTGAGTATTTTTTTTTTAGCTTGCTGGTGGCTCAAAAGGCATTTTATGACAAGAAATGAAATATCACCTAGAAGAAAACTAAGGATAAAAAGTTAATTGCGTATGGGCAATTGTGTCTGGTCAGTCCAGAGTCAGAGAGGCTGGTGAATAGAGAGCAGAGGGTGTATGCAGTGGTAACAGTAAATTCGGGCGCCTGAGGCTAGTGGACAAATCGGGCGCCGCCATTTACTCCTATAATAAATATCGTTTAATGGGCGCCCGATAGGAAAAAAGGGCGCCGGAGAAAACTAACGTTTTAAAAGCGGCGCCCGGAGACTTAGGGCTTGATTCACAAAGCGGTGCTAACTGTTAGCACGCCTGTGAAAACCCCCTTAGCACGTCTAAACAAGTTAGTCGCGCATAAAACTTTACGCGCGCAAAACTTTATGCGCGTAAAACTTTACGCGCGTACTGCACAGAGCGCAGGGCGCTCCGCGCGAAGTGCCCATTAAAGCCTATGGGACTTAGCGCGCGTAAAACCTTGCGCGCGTAAAACTTTGCGCGCGCAAAGTTAGCGCGCGATCTGATTGAGAAATCCGGTGCTAACCTACTTAGCACCCTGGTTAGCGCGTCTAAAGACTTTAGACGTGCTAAGTAGGTTAGCACCGTTTTGTGAATCAAGCCCTTAATGTTTTATTACTGTTTCTCATGATTACACATTATTTAATGATTTATACATTTTTAAATATTATTTTTAAACGAAAAACAGTACAATATTTTTTCCTGAACATTATTTTTAAACGAAAAACAGTACTTTTTTTTTTTTTTTTTTTTTACATTATTTTTAAACGAAAAAACCAACAGGGGGGTCTTAGGTTTAGGCACCAACAGGGGGGTCTTAGGTTTAGGCACCAACAGGGGGGTCTTAGGTTTAGGCACCAACAGGGGGTCTTAGGTTTAGGCACCAAAAGGGGGGTCTTAGGTTTAGGCACCAACAGGGGGGTCTTAGGTTTAGGCACCAACAGGGGGGTCTTAGGTTTAGGCACTAACAGGGGGGTCTTAGGTTTAGGCACCAACAGGGGGGTCTTAGGTTTAGGCACTAACAGGGGGGTCTTAGGTTTAGGCACCAACAGGGGGGTCTTAGGTTTAGGCACTAACAGGGGGGTCTAGGGGTTAGGGGTAGGTACAGGGAGGGTTACTTAGGCACCAACAGGGGGGGTCTTAGGTTTAGGCATCAACAGGGGGGTCTAGGGGTTAGGGGTAGGTACAGGGAGGGTTACTTAGTAATTTTTTTTTTAAACGTTATTATACGATTCACTATTTAAACGAAAAATTAACGTTTTTACAATTGCCGATTTAATGCACATTATTTAATGATTTATAACTTTAAAAAACATTAATTTTAAACGAAATACAGTACAATACATTTTTAAACGTTATCCATGCTTATCGTTAAAAACCCGGCGGCCTTTTTTCCCAGCGCCCCTTTTTAACGTACACGTATGCAGTGACCCCACAGATAACCTGAGGTGAGGGTTGGCACACAAGTGCAGTGATAGGTTTCCTGTGTGGCCGGTGTGTCTGGTCACCCCAGAGTCAGGGAAGCTGGTGAAAAGAGAGCAGAGGGTGTATGCAGTGACCCCACAGATAACCTGAGGTGAGGGTTGGCACATGAGTGGAGTGTTGTGTTTCCTGTGTGGCTGGTGTGTCTGGTCACCCTAGAGCCAGGGAGGCTGGTGAATAGAGAGCAGAGGGTGTATGCAGTGACCCCACAGATAACCTGGGGTGAGGGTTGGCACACAAGTGCAGTGTTGGGTTTCCTGTGTGGCCGGTGTCTGGTCAGTCCAGAGCCAGGGAGGCTGGTGAAAAGAGAGCAGAGGGTGTATGCAGTGACCCCACAGATAACCTGAGGTGAGGGTTGGCACACAAGTGCAGTGTTGGGTTTCCTGTGTGGCCGGTGTCTGGTCACCCCAGAGCCAGGGAGGCTGGTGAAAAGAGAGCAGAGGGTGTATGCAGTGACCCCACAGATAACCTGGGGTGAGGATTGGCACACATGTGCAGTGTTGGGTTTCCTGTGTGGCCGGTGTGTCTGGTCACCCCAGAGTCAGGGAAGCTGGTGAAAAGAGAGCAGAGGGTGTATGCAGTGACCCCACAGATAACCTGAGGTGAGGATTGGCACACAAGTGCAGTATTGGGTTTCCTGTGTGGCCGGTGTGTCTGGTCAGTCCAGAGTCAGGGAGGCTGGTGAATAGAGAGCAGAGGGTGTATGCAGTGACCCCACAGATAACCTGAGGTGAGGATTGGCACACAAGTGGAGTGTTAGGTTTCCTGTGTGGCCGGTGTGTCTGGTCACCCAAGAGTCAGGGAGGCTGGTGAATAGTGAACAGAGGTGGTTTGCACTGACTTTTCAGATAACCCGAGAGAGGAGGATTGGTACAGAAATGGAAGGTTGTGTACCTGGTGTGACTACATTCCATGCTGAATACCCCTGTGGTGTATTGTTTTGTTATGGACATTGTTTGGCTGACAAAATTAAGCATGTTATATGTTTAACCTTAAAGTAGGAGGATTAGCCATACTATGCCATGGAAAAACAACACATATAGAAGTAGATAAATACTTATCTACTTACATAACACATGTATTGTACAGTCCACGTTTTGATTTCAGTGAATGTTATATAGTGAATTAAGAGAATTCTTGTCCTGGTGGGGGCCATGTCTTTTGCCCACAGTTTAGGCTAAATCCTGATGTCATTTCTGCCCTTTACATTTTTTCTTGTCTCCTCCAATCGCTGAGTCACCTCAGCCTTGCTTGTAAACACAAGTGAGCAGGGGATCGTGTTTCAGATAAGCAGCTGGCAGAGAAATAAATGGAAGAGGAGGAATATATTATAGATAAAAAGAACCCCCAGCATGCAACTGTTTTGCACTGACTACTAAAGGGCCAGTGCTTCTTAAGTATGTGATAACTTCAAATCATAACAGCAGAAAAAGTTTTGAAAGTTTTGAATGCAGGATTAGCATCTTTATCACTTAATACACTCAGACCAGTTGCCGTTGAAATTTGATTTTTATGGTGACACTCCCGCTTTAAGAGACTCGCTTTCTGTTATGTTGTGACCCTTCTGTTATCCCCACTACCGAAGTAAACTAAACCAACACACTGTCCCACCAGAACATCACAATGCACAAATAATGATTCCGTGTCCAGGTTCTCCAGTAACGAGGGTCAGGGGGTAGGATGCTTAAAGCCTTGGCTCATCATCTATCTGGATGTTTTGTGCTTTGCATATTAGGAAATATTTCCAGCTTTCACAATAAAAATCATGCATTGAAGTGGGGGTTAAACATATTCTAGAAATAATACAGAATTTTGTAAATGGGACTTATGAATGACCATCTATCCAATACCCAAGGATGCAGGACCAGCGAGTGAAGCCAGTCCTGCCCCAATGGGCCCTGAAGGGGGAGCAGTGAAAAATGGCGCCAGGCGCGGGCGCTATAAATATGGCTCCTCATTAAAAATCATTATTAAATGATATTTATCGTTTTATAAAGTGAAATAATGGCGCCGACCGTCAAAATGTTATTTATCGTTTTAAAACCTGTTTTTTTTTTGTCCTGCCGGAACGATATTTATCGTTTTAAGCCCTGCTTTGCTGCCGTTTGGAAAATGTCTGCCCGCCGACTTTAACATTTAACAGCACAGCCCCCTGAAAAGCTAGAAACATCAAATTTGCAGGGAATGTTAAGAAGAAAATTGGGAACAAGAGGAACAAATAATTTTTCAAAAATACCTTATAGTTTTTGAGAAAATCGATTTTAAACTTCTCCTTCTGACCGTGGGAAACTTAAAGGCCCGCCGACTTTAGCGGTTAATAGCAAATCCCCTTTAAATGCCAGAAACACAAATGTGCAGGGAATGTTAAAGGACTTACGAGGCCAAGTACAGTAAAAAAAAAATTAAAAAAAATTAGCTACCGGGATCAGCTTGTAAGGCACGGAGGACGCCGTCCGCGCCCTCCGTGCCGGTCCGCCTGGTCCCCGCCGCCGAACAGCTCCCCGAACGGTCCCCGACCGCGCGGCCCGGCTCGGGCTCCCCAGCCTGTACCAAGATGGCCGCCGGAGCTGGCCGCGGCTACGCAGTCCGCATAGCCGCGAGTGCGACTGCGCAGCTCTAAGGCCAACCCCCCGATCCACGCTACTGTTACGTTCGGGGGGCTGTTTCGCGGCGGGGACCAGGCGGACCGGCACGGAGGGCGCGGACGGCGTCCTCCGTGCCTTACAAGCTGATCCAGGTAGCTAACTTTTTTTTATTTTTTTTTACTGTACTTGGCCTCGTAAGTCCTTTAAGAAGAACAGTGGGAACAAGAAGAAAATGTTTTTTTTTTTTTCAAACAGACCTTATACTTTTTGAGAAAATCTATTTTAAAATTTCAAAGAAAAAAAGTCTACATTTATATGCCGTAATGACAGTTCTTAGGGAAACATTTCCAGATGACTTTAGCAGTTAATAGCAAAGGCCCTTTAAATCCTAGCAACACCAAATTTGCATGATATGTTAAAAAGATAGTGGGAAACAAAAAAAATTGAAAAAATATTTAAAATGTTTTATTTTTATTTTTTTAATGACATTTTTTTTTATGTTCAGAGTGTGGAAATTTTTTTTTAAAATGATCCCCCTCTGGAGGCTTTGTAACCCCTTGTCTCCCATGCAGGCTGGGATAGCCAGAATGCGGAGCCCCGGCTGACTGGGGCTTCGCACCCTGAGCTATACCAGCCCGCACGGTCCATGGTATAGGGGGGCTTCGGGGGGGAGGAGCGGCCAAGCCTTCCCCCCAAGCCCTTGTCCAATCCATGGACAAGGGGCTCTTCCCCACCTCCGGTGCCCCAGGAGGAGGTGGGGGCGATGACTCCCTGGGGGGGGGGTTCATGGTGGCATCTGGGAGTCCATTTTAAGATGGGGAACCCAGATGCCTGCCCCCTCCCAGGAGAAATGAGTATAGGGGTGCAAATTACACCAAATTACCCCTTACCCATTTCCATAAAGGGTTAAATGAAATAAAAATGCAACAACAAGAAAAGTCCTTTAATGTTCTTAATTAACCAGAAATACTTACCTGTACCTTTAAGAAAAATTTCCCACGCCAATATCCTTGGGAAAGGTCCCGCGCTATAATCTGGTATTTCCCACGATGACAGTATCCTCTATCTTGTGATCTTCAGAAATACCTACCTGTACCTTTAAGAAAATATTCCCACTCCAATATTCTTGGGAAAGGTCCCACGCTGTAGTCTGTTAGGTCCCACAAAGACAGTATCCTCTATCTTGCGATCTTCAGAAATACTTACCTGTACCTTTAACAAAAAATTCCCACGCCAATTTTCCCACGGCGACAGTATCCTCTAACTTGCGATCTTCTGTTACAGTTGATTGAAGATCTCCGCATGCACCCGACTCCACACACGCCGCCCCGCCGAACTGCTCTCAGCTATAGTATAGCTGACAGCAAAAGGCATCTTTAAATTTTGGCTCCAATGCTCCCCATTGGTTTCTTAACAGACCAATGGGGATCAGGAGGATCAGGAGGATCCCCATTGGTCGATAAGGAGCCAAAATTTAAAGATGCTTTTTGCTCTCAGCTATACTTAGTATAGCTGAGAGTGCATCTCTACAGACGCATTACCACCGGCTCCCGCTGCCCTCCCTGCCTCTCCATGGGTGCATTGGGTGCCAGCATGGGTGAGGGTGACAGGAGGGGGGAGGCAGGGAGGGCAGCGGCAGCTAGCGCTAATGCGTCTGTATAGACGCGCTCTCAGCTATACTGTATAGCTGAGAGCAGTTTGGCGAGGGCGACATGTGGGGTGGCGGAGATCTTCAATCAACTGTAACAGAAGATCGCAAGATAGAGGATACTGTATTTGTGGGATCATTTACTGAGGAAAATGGCGTGGGAACATTTTTTTAAAGGTACAGGTAAGTATTTATGGTTAATTTAGATTAGTAAAATACCTTTTTCGTTGTTGCGTTTTTATTTCATTTTTAACCCTTTGTGAAAATGGGTAATGGGTACTTTGTACCCCTATACTCATTTCTCCTGGGAGGGGGGCGGGCATCTGGGGACTCACAGATGCCGCCATGAACCTCCCCAGGGAGTCATCGCCCCCACCTCCTCCTGGGGCATCGGTGGTGGGTAAGAGCCTCTTGTCCATGGATTGCACAAGGGCTCTGGGGGGGAGGGGAAGGCTTGGCCTGGGGGGGGGGTCATGGCGGCATCTAGGAGTCCCCTTTAAGAAGGGGACCCCAGATGCCCACCCCCCTCCCAGGAGAAATGAGTATAGGGGTACAAAGTAGCCCTTACCTATTTCCACAAAGGGTTAAATGAAATAAAAAAACCACCACGAGCAAAGTATTTTAATAATCTTAATTAACCAGAAATACTTACCTGTACCTGTAAAAAAAATTTCCCACGTCATTATCCTCGGTAAATGTTCCAACGAATACAGTATCCTCCAATTTTGCGATCTTCAATTAAGTTGGTTGAAGATCTCCGCCGCCCCCCACATAGCAGAGAATGCGTCCATTGGGATGCATAGCTGCTGGCTCCTGCTGTCCTCCCCGCCTCCTCACCTGTCACCTCACCCAGGCTGGCACCTAGCAGCACCCATGGGTGCTGCTAGGTGAGGGGTGACAGGTGCAGCCAGGTGGGGAGGAGAGCCGGGAGTCGGAAGCTACGCATCCACACAGGACGCATTCTAAGCTATTACTAACCGGCTCATGAATGAGCCGGTTCTTTCTGTATTTTGTATTGAATCAAATGAATCGGTTCAGAGCCAATTCATTTGTGGGGGGCGGCGGAGATCTTCAATCAACTTAATTGAAGATTGCAAGATTGGAGGATACTGTATTCGTCGGATCATTTACAGAGGATATTGGCGTGGGAACATTTTTTTAAAGGTACAGGTAAGTGGCTGGATAGTGTAATAGTTACAGGGGAACTGAAGAGAGAAGTATATGGAGGCTGCTATGTTCATTTCCTTTTAAGCAATACCAGTTGCCTGGCAGCACTGCTGATCTTCTGCCTCTAATACTATTAGCCATAGCCCCTGAACAAGCATGCAGCAGATCAAGTGTTTCAGACTTTAAAGTCAGATCTGACAAGATTAGCTGCATGCTTGTTTCTGGTGTGATTCAGATACTACTGCAGAGAAATAGACCAGCAGGGCTGCCAGGCAACTGGTATTGATGAAAAGGAAATAAATATGGCAGCCTCCATATACCTTTCTCTTCAGTTCCCCTTTAAGGGCTCTGCCTCTGACACAGGAGACCAGGGTTCCAATCTCGGCTCTGCCTGATCAGTAAGCCAGCACCTATTCAGTAGGAGACCTTAGGCAAGTCTCTCTAACACTGCTACTGCCTATAGGGCGCGTCCTTGTGGCTGCTGCTCTGGCGCTTTGAGTCCGCCAGGAGAAAAGCACTATGTAAGAGTTTGTCTTTTTTTGTCTTTATTTCTGTTTAATTAAGGTTATTAAAATACTTTTCTCGTGGTTGTGTTTTTATTTCATTTAACCCTTTGTGGAAATGGGAAAGTGGTACTTTGTACCCCTCTACTCATTTCTCCTGGGAGGGGGGTGGGCATCTGGGTTCCCCTTCTTAAAGGGGACTCCCAGTTGCTGCCATGAACCCCCCCAGGGAGTCGTCGCCCCCAGCTCTTCCTGGGGCATTGGAGGTGGGGAAGAGCCCCTTGTCCATAGATTAGATAAGGGCTCGGGGGGAGAGGGGAAGGCTTGACTGCCCCTCTCCCCCGGAGCCTCCCATACCATGGACCATGCGGGCTGGTATAGCTCAGGGTGCGAAGCCCCAGTCGGCCGGGGCTTTGCATTCTGGCTATCCCAGCCTGCATGGGGGACAAGGGGTTACAGAGGCTCGGTAAGGGGGACCCCACGCCATTTTTTTTTTCAGATTTCCCACACTCAGACAGAACATTTCCCAAAATTAAAAATGTTTAATTTTTTTTTTAATATTGTTTCCCACTATCTTTTTAACATATCCTGCAAATTTGGTGTTGCTAGGATGTAAGGGCCCTTTGCTATTATCTGCTGGGAAATATTTTCCACACTCTTTGACCAGCAGCATTTAAATGTATCGTTTTTTTTTTTCTTTGAACTTTAAAATCGATTTTCTCAAAAAGTATAAGGTCTTTTTGAAAAAAAAATTCTTCTTGTTCCCACTGTTCTTCTTAACATTCCCTACAAAATTGGTGTTTCTGTCATGCTCCAATACTATGGAACTCCCTACCTCCACCCATTAGGGCAGCCCCCTCCTTCAACATCTTCAAGAAAGCCATCAAAACTCACCTTTTCACTCTGGCCTACCACCCCTCACAAGTGCTCTAAACCCACAGCTGAACTCTGGTCCCCTACCTCTCGTGTCCCTACCTCTCCCTCTAGATTGTAAGCCTTTGGACAGGGTCCTCCTCCTTTTGTGTCCTACCTGATCATGCACCTCCATTACTGTGAATCCATGCTATGCATTTGAGTGACCCTAACTTGCCTAATCTCCATGCTCCCATCCAGTGACTGACTAAGCATTACCTTGTACTCATACTGTGCTGTGTGATCTCCATGCTCCCATCCAGTGAGTGACTAAGCATTACCTTGTACTCATACTGTGCTGTGCGATCTCCATGCTCCCCTCCAGTGACTAAGCATTACCTGGTACTCATACTGTGCTGTGTGATCTCCATGCTCCCCTCCAGTGACTAAGCATTACCTTGTACTCATACTGTGCTGTGTGATCTCCATGCTCCAGCCTCCATCCAGTGACTAAGCATTACCTGGTACTCATACTGTGCTGTGTGATCTCCATGCTCCCCTCCAGTGACTAAGCATTACCTTGTACTCATACTGTGCTGTGTGATCTCCATGCTCCCCTCCAGTGACTAAGCATTACCTTGTACTCATACTGTGCTGTGTGATCTCCATGCTCCATCCAGTGACTAAGCATTACCTTGTACTCATACTGTACTGTGTGATCTCCATGCTCCATCCAGTGACTAAGCATTACCTTGTACTCATACTGTGCTGTGTGATCTGCATGCTCCCCTCCAGTGAATAAGCATTACCTGGTACTCATACTGCGCTGTGTGATCTCCATGCTCCCATCCAGTGACTAAGCATTACCTTGTACTCATACTGTGCTGTGTGATCTCCATGCTCCATCCAGTGACTAAGCATTACCTTGTACTCATAGTGTGCTGTGTGATCTGGTTTTCTTGTATTCCTGTATTGTCATATTGCTGTATGTCACCCCTAAATATTGTCTGTAACCTAAATTATTGTGCAGCGCTGCGTAATATGTTGGCGCTTTATAAATACAATAAATAATAATAATAATAATTTAAAGAGGCTTTGCTATCAACCGCTAAAGTCAGCGGGCGTTTAATTTTCCCACGGTCAGAAGGAGAAGTTTAAAATCGATTTTCTCAAAAACTGTAAGGTCTTTTTGAAAAATTATTTTTGCTCTTGTTCCCAATTTTCTTCTTAACATAACCTGCAAATTTGGTGTTTCTAGCTTTTAAGGGGGCTGTGCTATTAAACGTTAAAGGGACTCCGAGCAGTGCAGAAACTATGGAAAGATGCATACCATTTTAAAGCTCTCGTGCTCCTCTTTCCAATGATATATAAACCGCCGCCCTACGCCTTTTAGTTTTCGCTATTTTCGCGATTGAATTTGTCGCGGCCGCGACTTCGATCACGAAAATAGAGAAAACTAAAAGGCGTCTTTCCATAGTTATATTGTATTACACAGGGCGACTTTTTCTCAAAGTCAGCAGCTCCACTCAGCACGAAAAAGTCGCCCTGTGTAATACAATATAACTATGGGAAGATGGATATCATTTTAAAGCTCTTTTTCTCCTCTTTTTGTCGACCCCTATATCGTCGCCCTACGCCTTTTAGTTTTCGCTATTTTCGCGATTGAAATTGCCGCGGCCGCGATTTCAATCGCGAAAATAGACAAAACTAAAAGGCGTAGGGCGACGATTTAGGTGTCGCCAGAAAGAGGAGAAAGTGAGCTTTAAAATGATATCCATCTTTCTATAGTTACATTGTATTACACAGGACGACACTTTCCCCAGTGTCAGCAGCTCAGTCGCCCTGTGTAATACAATGTAACTATGGAAAGATGGATATCATTTTAAAGCTCTCTTTCTCCTCTTTCTGGCGACACCTAAACCGCCGCCCTACGCCTTTTAGTTTTCTCTATTTTCGCGATTGAAATCGCGGTTGCGGCAATTTCAATCGCGAAAATAGCGAAAACTAAAAGGCGTAGGGCGGCGGTTTATATATCATTGGAAAGAGGAGCAAGAGAGCTTAAAAAAGTTTCTGCACTGCTCGGAGTCCCTTTAAAGTCGGCGGGCAGACATTTTCCAAACGGCAGCAAAGCAGGGCTTAAAACGATAAACATCGTTCAGGCAGGACAAAAAAAGCAGGTTTTAAAACGAAAAATTACGTTCACAAGGTCTGCACTATTTTAACCTTTTAAAATGATAAATATTGTTTTAAACAAATATTGGGCAGAAGGGGGCGCCATTATTTAACCGGCGCCATTTTTCACTGGACGTCCTGACTCCTGATGGGCCCGCCAGGAAGACTTTCATAAATTTTATATTTTCATGTTTTTCTACCAGTGACCTCTCTAGAGCTTGTTACAGAAGAGATCTGATTAAATGGCCTCCGGACGTCTGTGACATACCCGGCATTATTTACCACAAGCTCCGCACCTCCCTGGTTGGCCGTCGTTCATCATCAGCCTTTCTTCCTGACGTATGTTAATCTTGTTGGCTGTGTTGTTCATCATCAGCCTTTCTTCCTCGCTCACGTTAATCTTGGGTTGGTGCTGTTTTTGATGACATTTTTCTTTAGAATGGAAATGTCACGTTTAACCAGTTTTATGAATGATTCATTACGTATATTATCCTGAGGAGGGAAATGAGCTGGTCTCACTGAAAGGTCAAGGCCAAGGCGAGAAAACATTGCGTATTATGGGTGAGATCCGATCACGGGATGGCGTGTCCGGAAAAAATATCCCTTTTTTGATTCTGGGGAAAAGATATAAATATTATAAATATGATATACAGTATATACATTTATAGATGTACATTTCTTCCATCTTCTATCCTCTCGGTAGGTTTTTGTTCAGTGATATAGTTAGTACTGTTTATCACCATGTCTGGCCTGGTGATCTGCCCCTTTGGGGTATCAGGCTGTTTCTGTCTTTATATCTGAAGTATGATACTCCACATTCTCTTGTTAATTCAGGGTGGTAACAGTCCTCTGCAGGTCATTCATAACTCATCTACTAACACCTAACCTGACCACCATTCAACCCGCTAACTAACTAACTAACTAACCTTAACCAGCATTCTTTTTTTTTTCCCCCATACAACCATGGCTGACAGCTCACTACTCTCTACTCGTACCGATAATCAAATGGATGCACTCCATTCTTCGGATTGATATTTAAAGCCTCATCTAGACGGAGCGATCCGGCGGCTCGATTAGCCGCCGCATCGCCTCTTCCGCATCCCCGCGCGTACCCACCGCGTATCCTCTTGTCTTCCGCTCGATTCCCTGCCATTGTCCCCTCGTGGGGAACGGGCAGTGAATTGGCGGTGGCGAGATCCAACCAGTCAGTGGCTCGATTGATAATCCAAATCGCCGCCGGATCACTACGTGTAGACATAGCTTTAGAGTAAACCTAGGACAAAAGGATGGAAAAGTTTTATACATACCTGGGACTTCCTCCAGCCCTTTTCACCATCCAAAGCCACCTGGTTGCTCCGGTATATCCCATTATCTTTGCCCAATCAGGTGTACTGTGCATGCACAGGAAATGGCAGACCCTGTGCATCACACACCAATAAAAAGAACAAACCCATAATCCTCAAAAAACATACATGGAATTGATACTATACATGAGTATTGTAAGATGTTCTGGTACTGAGAAGCTGAGTCACGTGGTTGCTGGGTATGTCAGCAGCATAAATTTGATATTAGAATACTCAGCGGATCCTGACCAACAAAATGATATCATTTTCATACCTATTATCAGGGCCGGCCCTAGACTCTTTGCCGCCTGAGGCAAATTTTGAAAAAAATTGCCTCCGCCCCCCCCCCCCCCCCACACGTGGGGGGCGCTATGGGGGGCCGCCGAGCTGGAGGGGTAGCTGGCAGGACGGGGGTATTGGGCCTAGCGGCGGGGAGGGGGGTCGGACCTGGGTCCCTCGCCTGGGTCCCCCGATCTGTGTTCCCCTCCAGCCTTAAATAGAAGCAGCCGCTATTTGTAAGAGGCACGGGCGGGGAGGACTCACCTCTTCCCAGCGTGCGCTCCACTGACGTCACTTCCTGCAGCATTGCAGGAAGTGACGTCAGTGGAACGCACGCTGGAACGAGGAAGAGGTGAGTCATCCCCGCCCGCTGCCTCTTACTAATAGCGGTTGCTTCTATTTAAGGCTGGAGGGGAACACAGATCAGGGGACCCAGGCGAGGGAGGGGGGGGGTCCGACCCCCCTCCCCACCGCTAGGCCCAATACCCCCGTTCTGCCAGCTACCCCTCCAGCTCGGCGGCTGGCTCCCTGCACACACGGACGGGCGGGTGCCGCCCCTGAAAATTTGCCGCCTGAGGCAAAAGTTTCACCCCGCCTCATGAGCGGGCCGGCCCTGCCTATTTTATGTACGTTTTTTGTTAAACAGGCAGAAAATCATACAATACATGTATTCCCAATACACTTAGAGCGGATCCAGTAAGCCTTCTGCTGTCCTGCTGTGAAGAAGTTGGCTTTTTTGGCCCTGTAATCAAATGGTGATGGCATTTTCACACATAACTGTTATGTGCCAATGAAGGGAAACCCTTTTTTATTCTAGTTAATTAAAGGGAACCAGAGAGGAATGCTTTTTTAAAATAGAAAAAGAGTTTATACATACCTGGGGCTTCTTCCAGCCCCATAAGCCTGGATCGCTCCCACGCCGTCATCCTCCGCTTCCTGGATCGGCCGGTACCGGGCCCGTCACTTCCGGCGGACGCGGCCAATTGTCCGCATCACAGGGGCTCCCTCCATACCTGTACGCATGCGGCTGCGCAGTAGGCATCCACATGCGTATCTGTATGGAGGGAGCACCCTGTGATGCGGACAATTGGCCGAGTCCGCCGGACGACTGGCCGACTGGCGGTAATGACGGGACCCGGTATCAGCGGCTCCAGGCAGCAGAGGACGGTGGTGGGGGAGCGATCCGTGTGTATGGGGCTGGAGGAAGCCCCAGGTATGTATACTTGATCCTCTCTGGTTCCCTTTAAGGAAAACATTGTGATCTCCAGAACAGTTGTAGTCACATGAATAGAATCTGCTATGTGCTGGGATAGACAGACTCCAGCTTGGCTCTGTACAGTTCCTAGACATGCAATCGAAGAAATGCAATCAGAAAACCGATTGATTGCGTTTCTTCACGAATCAGTTGCGTTTCTTCAACTTCGTCTGTGACAAGCTGCATTTGCTATGGAGAGCATATTTGAATTGATTGTAATATTGCTTAATAGCGTTATATCCTTCTAAATAAATTGTGATGTGTTTGACTATATATATATATATATATATATATATATATATGCGTAGTGCTAATTGGGCACCATAGTTTTCTTTTTTTGTTGATATTTTAGTCACTTACCAATCGTTGGTCACCACCACAATTTTCAAACTACCCTTTTTTTCATTCTTTTTCTCATTTTGACCCCTCAGCCCTGTTTGTTTACAACCAAAGCTGTGACATCTGAAAGAAAAGAAGCAAAAATTAAACCAATTCCCATGAAAGCATGGCCCATACCTTACGGTCCTATCACGTAACACCCTAACGGACATTTACTGAGACTGCCAACTCATGAGATAGTGCCTAACCCCGCAAGTAATCCCCTATACACTCTAGTAAGCCAAGGCCTCATAGGCAACGGCCTAGGGCACCACAGGATCAAGGGCGGGTGGGCAACAGGCTATACTAGGGGGAAGGGTCACCTGGCTTCCTACACTGGAGGGAAGGGGGTCATTAGGATATCTATACGGAAGGAGGAGTGTCATCTAGCTTCTTATACTAGTGGAAAGGGGGAGGGGTCATCAGTATACCTATACTGGAGCGAAGGGGAGTCATCAGGTAATCTAAACTGGAGGGTGGGAGTCATCTGGCTACCTATACTGGAGGGAGGGGGAAGGGTCAGGGTGGGTGACTGCTGACAGTGACCTTGAGCGGTAAAAACTACAAATCCGGCACTGCGCCTCTAACGTTTACACAATCCCAGCCCTGCCTAAACTCCAGCTCCTCCCGCCCCCTTACACTTAACCCTTGCCCAACCTGATGAACTCACCAGAGTCTTGATGGTGCTGGACTATTTGTACAGCGTATCTGTTTCCTGTCTGTTTCCTGGTTTATTTGGCTCTCCTAATCTCGTTACATTATCTTGGCACAGTTCTTAAAATTTATTTTTTTATGTATTTTATTTTTTAACCTATTCCTGTGTAACCTGAAACCTCTCATCTGATTCGGATCCATAATTATGGGTGGAATTTGGACTTCGACTTAACCCTGTTGTGAGGGAAACATGAATTTTCCCACTGAATTTTTTCCATTGCAGATATCATGTCCTCAACATAACAAGTACAGCCAACATTTACACCAAAACAAGTGCAGCCAATCATAAGTCAAAATAAAGTCTCACATATTTTGGCTTAGCAGTAGGGTATTTTATATATATATATATACTAGCTGATAACCTGGCGTTGCCCGGGTATGTATTTGGCTGGTGTTGGCTCCGCCCACTTTTTCTAACCCTAACAATCAAACACTCAATGACCAAGTTTGTGAGCTGTAGGTTCTTTGGCATCAATAATTTGTATATTCCCATAGAAATGAAACAAATCAGATTGGCTGTTTGTGGATCCGCCCCTCTCCAGCATTTGAACCCCAGTCACCCAATGACCAACTGTAACAGGTTTTAGGCATCTGCTATTAACAGTGTAAAAACGGCAGCAATTTAAATATTACCCTTGAAAATCATCAGGTGAATCATCAGCGTTCTCAAACTTTGACCAACTGTGCAAAGTTTGAGAACCCTGCCATTAACAGTGTAAGAATGGCTGCTGTTTATATTTTCCAAGTGAAATTTTTTTTTAGCTCCACCCACTTTGTGTAACCTGGACACACACTCACTTAATGACCACGTTTATGAGTTTTGGGGTCCTTGGCATCAATAATTTGGATTTTCCCAGTGAAATGAAACAAATCTGATTGGCTGTTTGTGGCTCTGCCCCTTTAGTGAATTTGAACCCCAGTGATCCAATGACCAACTGTACCAGGTTTGAGGCTTGTGCCATTAATAGTGCAAGAATGGCAGCAATTTAAATATTCCCCTTGAAAGTCAACAGGTACATTTTGATTGGCTTTTTTAGGCTGCACCCACTTTTCTGAATATTAATCCCAGTCACCCAGTAACCAACTGTGCAAAGTTTGTGAACCCTGCCATTAACAGTGAAGAAAGGCTGCAGTTTACATTTTCCCCTGAACATTTGTTTTTGACACCACCCACTTCTTGTAACTGTGACACACAGTCACTCAATGACCAAGTTTGTGAGCTTTCGGGTTCCTGGCATCAAAATTGTGTGAATGGAAGCAGTTAATCCAGAAAATAAATCTGATTTGCTGTATGTGGCCCCGCCCCTTTAGTGAATTTGAACCCCAGTTACCCAAAGACCGACTGTAGCAGGTTTGAGGCCTCTGCCATTAATAGTGTAAGAATGGCAGCAGTTTCAATATTCCCCTTGAAAATCAATAGGTACATTTTGATTGGCTGTTGTAGGCTCCACCGACTTTACTGAATATCAATCCCAGTCACCCAGTGACCAACTGTGTCAAGTTTGAGAACCCTGCCATTAATAGTGTAAGAATGGCTGCAGTTTACATTTTCCCAGGTTAAAAGTTATTTATTTTTTGGCTGTTTCTAACCTTCACATACAGTCACTCAATGACCAAGCTTATGACCTTTGGGGTCCTTGGCATCAATAAACTGTATTTTCCTATTGAAATAAACAAATCTGATTGGCTGTTTGTTGCCCACCCCCTTTTCAGAATGTAAACCCCAGTCTCCCAGTGACTGACTGTATCCAGATTTGAGGCCTCTGACATTAAGAAAGTAAGAATTGCAGCAATGTAAATATTCCTCTTGAAAGTCAATAGGTGAATTTTGATTGGCTGTTGTAGGCTCCACCCACTTTATTGAATATTAATCCCAGTCATCCAGTGACTAACTGTGTCAAGTTTGAGAACCCTGCCAATAACAGAATGGCTGAAATTGATCTAATAAATCTGATAGGCTATTTGTGGCTCCACCCCCTTTAGTGAATTTGGACCCCAGTCACCCAATGACTGACTGTATCAGGTTTGAGGCCTCTGCCATTAAGAGTGTAAGAATGGCAGCAATGTAAATATTCCCCTTGAAAATCAATAGGTGAATTTTGATTGGCTGTTTTAGGCTGCACCCACATTTCTGAATATTAATCCCAGTTACCCAGTGACCAACTGTGTCAAGTTTGAGAACCCTGCCATAACCAGTGTAAGAATGGCTGCAGTTTATATTTTTCCATGTAAAATATTTAGTTGTTGGCTCCGCCCACTTTTTCTAACCTTGACATATAGTTACTCATACCAACTTTATGAGCTTTGGGGTCCTTGGAATCAATCATTTATATATTCCATTTGAAATTAAACAAATCTGATTGGCTGTTTGTGGCCCTGCCCCCTTCCTGAATTTGAACCCCAGTCACCCAGTGACCAACTGTCCCAGGTTTGAGGCATCTGCTGTTAACAGTGTAAGAATGGCAGCAATTTAAATATTCCCTTTGAAAATCAACAGGTGAATTTTGATTAGCTGCTGAAGGCTCCACCCATTTTCTTGAATATTAATCCCAGTCACTCAGTGACCAACTGGGCAAAGTTTGAGAATCCTGCCATTAACAGTGTAAGAATGGCTGCAGTTTATATTTTCCAAGTGAAATTTGGTTTTGGCTCCGCCCACTTTTTGTACCCTGGACACACAGTCACTCAATGACCAAGTTTGTGAGCTTTTGGGTTCCTGGCATCAAAAATGTTTGAATGGAAGCAGTTTATCCAGCAAGGAAATCTGATTGGATGTTTGTGGCCCCACCCCTTTAGTGAATTTGAGCCCCTGTCATCCAATGACCGACTATAGCAAGTTTGAAGCCTCTGGCATTAACAGTGTAAGAATGGCAGCAGTTTAAATATTCCCCTTGAAAATCAATAGGTGAATTTTGATTGGCTGTTGGTTGTTGGCTCCACCTACTTTCCTGAATCTTAATCTCATTCACCCAGTGACCAAGTGTGGCAATTTTGAAAACCCATTAAAGGGGCACTACAGCGAAAAACTGTAAAATTTAAAATATGTGCAAACATACACAAATAAGAAGTACATTTTTTCCAGAGTAAAATGAGCTATAAATGACTTTTCTCCCATGTTGCTGTCACTTACAGTAGGCAATAGAAATCTGACAGAAGCGACAGGTTTTGGACTAGTCCATCTCTTCATAGGGGATTTTCAGTAAGACTTTAATTCTTTATAAAGATATTCCCAAAAAAGCATTTAAACAATAATGCTGGTCAGTTTCAATGCTCCCTACACAGTTTTTTTTTGGGCAGTTGGACGGAGCAACTGCCATTCACTAAGTGCTTTTGAAAATAAATATATCCCTGAGAATCCCCTATAAAGAGATGGACTAGTCCAAAACCTGTCACTTCTGTCAGATTTCTACTACCTACTGTAAGTGACAGCAGCATAGGAGAAAAGTCATTTATGGCTCATTTTACTCTGGAAAAAATGTACTTCTTATTTGTATATGTTTGCACATATTTTAAAATTTAGTTTTTCACTGTAGTGCATAAGAATGGCTGCAGTTTACAGTTTCCCATTTAAAATGAATGGCTGAAATTTGATTGGCTGTTTTATGCCCCACCCACTTTTCCTGGATTTGTAACCTCGGTCACCAAGTGACCACCTGTGCCAAGTTTGGGGACTCTGGCTTGATTACTGTGAGAATGGCAGACTTTTACATTTTTTCCATTGACATGAATGGGTGAAATCTGATTTGCTGTTTGTAGCTCCGCCCACGTGTGCAGCGGGGGCCGCGAGACCCCCAGAACATATCATCCCAGGTAGTAAGGGATCTGTATACCAAGTTTCATTCAAATAGGTCAAGGCACTTTCGAGTGATTGCGGCACATACACACATACATACAGTATTTCGCGCCATATAAGACGCTCCGGAATATAAGACGCATGTAGGTTTAGAGGGCAAAAAACAGGGAAAAAATATAAACTAAACCTGGTGCGTCCATATTCCAGGAGCGTCTTGTGCATGACCTCCCCCAAATGGTGCCCTCCTGTGTCCCCATGTCTCCCCCAGGTGTCCTCCTGTCACCCCCAGGTGTCATTGCTGTACCCCCAGGTGTCATTGCTGTACCCCCAGGTGTCAGTGCTGTACCCCCAGGTGTCCTCCTGTCACCCCCAGGTGTCCTGCTTTCTCCCCCATGTGTCCTCCTGTCACCCCCAGGTGTCAGTGCTGTACCCCCAGGTGTCATTGCTGTACCCCCAGGTGTCAGTGCTGTACCCCCAGGTGTCCTCCTGTCACCCCCAGGTGTCCTGCTTTCTCCCCCATGTGTCCTCCTGTCACCCCCAGGTGTCAGTGCTGTACCCCCAGGTGTCATTGCTGTACCCCCAGGTGTCATTGCTGTACCCCCAGGTGTCAGTGCTGTACCCCCAGGTGTCATTGCTGTACCCCCAGGTGTCAGTGCTGTACCCCCAGGTGTCATTGCTGTACCCCCAGGTGTCCTGCTTTCTCCCCCATGTGTCCTCCTGACCCCCGTGTGAGAAGCGGCAGCAGCTTACCTCCTCCATCTTGCCCGCGGCGATTGATGACACCCGACTCCTGTGTGCGGCTTCCTCTAGTGCCGGCTTCTAGTGACGCGTATTTGATGACACGTCATTAGAAGCCGGCACTAGAGGAAGCCGCACACAGGAGTCGGATGTCTTCAATCGCTGCGGGCAAGATGGAGGAGGTAAGCTGCTGCCGCTTCTCACACGGGGGCCCCTGATGAATCCATGTGACGAAACACGTTGGGTAGAGCTTCAGAATGGCCCACGGAGGTGGCTGCTTTTCCAGGACGCTGAAAGTGTTTGATATGCAAATTTTATTTTGGAACATGTGAGTGTATTTCCACTACTTTTATTGGATATTAAAGTCTTTTATTGCGCTATAGAGGCGTTCTTTTAGTGTTTTTAAGGAGAGTACTGTCTGGCTGATAACTTCTAGCATCTGTACACTGACTATCTGCGCTTAAAGCTGTTTGTGACTGAGCAGCATTTGAGTCCAGTGAGTGCAATCTGTTGTGGCACGGGATCCATCTGAAAATGGCGCCTGCGATTAATGGCGCATGGTGTTGCCGCTAATCCATTTGCCGCTTATCGCTATTTAACGATAAAGCCTTATTGTTATTTAACGTTAAAGCCTTATTGTTATTTAGCGTTAACACACAGAACCCTCTCTGTACCTATCCCTAACCCCTAAACCCCCCCTGGTGGTGCCTAACCCTAAGACCCCCCCTGGTGGTGCTTAACCCTAACCACCCTCCTATTGGTGCCTAACCCTAACCACCCTCCTGGTGGTGCCTAACACTAAGACCCCCCTGGTGGTGCCTAACCCTAAGACCCCGCTGGTGGTGCCTAACCCTAACCACCCCCCTGGTGGTGCCTGACCCTAACCACCCCCCTGGTGGTGCCTAACCCTAACCACCCCCTGGTGGTGCCTAACCCTAACCACCCCCCTGATGGTGCCTAACCCTAACACTCCACCCCAGTGGTGCCTAACTCTAAGACCTCCCTGGTGGTGCCTAACCCTAACCACCCCCTGGTGGTGCCTAACCCTAAGACCCCCTGATGGTGCCTAACCCTAACACTCCACCCCAGTGGTGCCTAACCCTAAGACCTCCCTGGTGGTGCCTAACCCTAACACTCCACCCCAGTGGTGCCAAACCCTAAGACCTCCCTGGTGGTGCCTAACCCTAACCACCCCCTGGTGGTGCCTAACCCTAAGACCTCCCTGGTGGTGCCTAACCCTAACCACCCCCTGGTGGTGCCTAACCCTAAGACCTCCCTGGTGGTGCCTAACCCTAAGACCCCCCTGGTGGTGCCTAACCCTAACCTTGACAGTGCTACATTAAATCCATTCACCGTTTTGCAGTTAAATAACGTCTGCAGTTTGGCTTATGTAGGGCGCTATTGATAAATAACGTTACTGTGGGCAATAACGTCTGCTGTTTGCAAATGAACGGCACTATTGATAAATAACATTAGTGTGTGCCGGTTTTCTCCTTTTTTCCCTGTGCGCCATTATTATGCAGTACTAACGATAAATAGCGATAAGCGTATCTTTTTAATGCGGCGCCATTTGTATGCATAGGCGCTGTGCGCCATTATTCACTGATCCATGTGGCACGGGTGCTGGGTCACACAGAGTGTAGCTAATGCCACGGTGAGGTGGCGGTGGTGCAAACATGTCATAACTGCTGCACTATTATCACTCCATCTGTTTGTATTGAGGAATACTGGAGTATAAAGACCCACAGCAGGATTAGCTTCAAGTGATGGAATGTGGAATACCCTATGCCTTTTAGCTGTTGGTCATAGAGCAGCAATAGTATTTGCTGAGCGCATTGAATATACGTTATCTGGCTGATGTGTAGCTAATTGCACTAGCAGGTGAAGGTGCACTGCAGTATAAACATACTACACTATTATCCCCATTGGTTTACCTTTTTTTTTGTCTTATCTGAGGAACTTTCCCTAGCAGTGCGGACTTTCCGATTGGTGGCCAACTGTCTTTTGAAGATTACCCCAGCTTACCGGTAGAGCGCATACACCTTTTTGGATTATACATAATTAGAGATGGCCCGATCCTCCGGACTTCCGCAAAAGTTCGGTTCGCGCAAACTTTCGTGAACCGCAATAGACTTCAATGGGGAGGCGAACTTTGAAAACTAGATAACTTTATGCTGGCCACAAAAGTGATGGAAAAGATGTTTCAAGGGGTCTAACACCTGGACGGGGGCATGGCGGAGTGGGATACATGCCCAAAGTCCCGGGGAAAAATCTGGATGTGACGCAAAGCAGCGTTTTAAGGGCAGAAATCACATTGAATGCTAAATTGCAGGCCTAACGTGCTTTAAAACATCTTGCATGTGTATACATCAATCATGGAGTGTAATTAGAGTACTGCTTCACACTGACACACCAAACTCACTGTTTAACGCACCACAAATAGCTGTTTGTGTAGTGACAACCGTGCTGGACTGGTGCGCAACATGGCCAGAGTGCAGGCGATGGCGGTTTTCAAGTCCATATGGTCGCCGGGCTGTGGTAGCTCAGTGATAGAACAACAGTGACTGTCCAGCTGATCAAATTTGGTCTGTCCACAATGAAGCAATGACCTTATTATCTTGCATGTGCCCCCCCCCCCTTCGAGACACTTATATGGCCGGCGGTCATTGCTTCATTGTGATACGCAAGCCCCTTCACCGTGGCACTTCACAGCGGCCTTAAAAATTCAGCAATCTACCTGGAGTCCTGGACTCTGTTGGTGGCGGCGGAGAAGGCAGTCAAGCGGCCTGCAGGCAGAGATGCTGTGTGGGGACTGACTTAGTCTTGGGGCAGGCAGTCACACGGTGTGCAGGCAGAGATGCTGTGTGTGGGGACTGACTTAGTCTTCGGGTCGGCAGTAGCCCTCCGGGATCCATGCCTCATTCATTTTGATAAAGGTGAAGTACTGAACACTTTTGTGACTTAGGCGACTTCTCTTCTCAGTGACAATGCCTCCAGCTGCACTGAAGGTCTTTTCTGATAGGACGCTTGAGGCAGGGCAAGACTGAAGTTGGATGGCAAATTGGGACAGCTCTGGCCACAGGTCAAGCCTGCGCACCCTGTACTCCAAGGGTTCATCACTGCTCACAGTTAGTGTTGGGCGAACACCTAGACGTTCGGGTTCGCGAACGTTCGCCGAACATCGCCGCGATGTTCGGGTGTTCGCGCCGAACTCCGAACATAATGGAAGTCAATGGGGACCCGAACTTTCGTGCTTTGTAAAGCTTCCTTACATGCTACATACCCCAAATTTGCAGGGTATGTGCACCTTGGGAGTGGGTACAAGAGGAAAAAAAATATTTGAAAAAGAGCTTATAGTTTTTGAGAAAATTGATTGTAAAGTTTCAAAGGAAAAACTGTCTTTTAAATGTGTAAAATGTCATGTTTCTTTGCACAGGTAACATGCTTTTTGTAATGCTAACCCAGCACAAGCAGCAGAAAACGTGATGGAACAGGAGGAGGCGCAGGATGAGAAGGCCACGCTTTTTGAGACACAACATCCCAGGCCTTGGATGAGGACAAATAGCGTGCGGATATAGCAATGCTTTTTGCCGCCATGCAGTCATAAATGTAATAAAGATGAGAGGTTCAATAAACAGGGACCGGCAACGCTAACCCAGCAGCAGCAGCAGCAGCACATGTGATGGAACAGGAGGAGGCGCAGGAGGAGAAGGCCATGCTTTTTGAGACACAACATCCCAGGCCTTGCATGAGGACAAATAGCGTGCGGATATAGCAATGCTTTTTGCCGCCATGCAGTCATAAATGTAATAAAGATGAGAGGTTCAATAAACAGGGACCGGCAACGCTAACCCAGCAGCAGCAGCAGCAGCACACGTGATGGAACAGGAGGAGGCGCAGGAGGAGAAGGCCGCGCTTTTTGAGACGCAACCCAGGCCTTGCATGAGGACAAAAAGCGTGCGGATATAGCAATGCTTTTTGCCGCCACGCAGTCATAAATGTAATACAGATGAGAGGTTTAATAAACAGGGACCGGAAACGCTAACCCAGGCCAGCAGCAGCAGCAGCACACGTGATGGAACAGGAGGAGGCGCAGGAGGAGAAGGCCACGCTTTTTGAGACACAACATCCCAGGCCTTGCATGAGGACAAATAGCTGACTGGCAGCAGTACAGTGGCAGTACAGAAATGCTATACAGTGGTGGGTGAGTGGTGTACCACTATTCTCAGCAGCGACACAGAGCACAATGCTATACAGTGGTGGGTGAGCGGTGTACCACTATTCCCAGCAGCGACACAGAGCACAATGCTATACAGTGGCGGGTGAGCGGTGTACTACTGTTCCCAGCAGACACAGAGTGGCAGTAAACACAATAATGCTATATAGTGCTGGGTGAGCGGTGTACACAGAGTGGCAGTAAACACAATGCTATATAGTGTGGCTGAGCGAGCGGTGTACTACTGTTCCCAGCAGACACAGAGTGGCAGTAAACACAATGCTATATAGTGTGGCTGAGCGAGGTACACAGAGTGGCAGTAAACACAATGCTATATAGTGTGGCTGAGCGAGCAGTGTACTACTGTTCCCAGCAGACACAGAGTGGCAGTAAACACAATACTATATAGTGTGGCTGAGCGAGGTACACAGAGTGGCAGTAAACACAATGCTATATAGTGCGGCTGAGCGAGCAGTGTACTACTGTTCCCAGCAGACACAGAGTGGCAGTAAACACAATGCTATATAGTGTGGCTGAGCGAGGTACACAGAGTGGCAGTTAACACAATGCTATATAGTGTGGCTGAGCGAGGTACACAGAGTGGCAGTAAACACAATGCTATATAGTGTGGCTGAGCGAGGTACACAGAGTGGCAGTAAACACAATGCTATATAGTGTGGCTGAGCAAGCAGTGTATTACTGTTCCCAGCAGACACAGAGTGGCAGTAAACACAATAATGCTATATAGTGCTGGGTGAGCGGTGTACACAGAGTGGCAGTAAACACAATGCTATATAGTGTGGCTGAGCAAGCGGTGTACTACTGTTCCCAGCAGACACAGAGTGGCAGTAAACACAATGCTATATAGTGTGGCTGAGCGAGGTACACAGAGTGGCAGTAAACACAATGCTATATAGTGTGGCTGAGCGAGCAGTGTACTACTGTTCCCAGCAGACACAGAGTGGCAGTAAACACAATGCTATATAGTGTGGCTGAGCGAGGTACACAGAGTGGCAGTAAACACAATGCTATATAGTGTGGCTGAGCGAGCGGTGTACTACTGTTCCCAGCAGCGACACACAATGACTGGGGGGACCCTGGCTAATGTGGCTGGAGCGCGAACTACCCTGCCTGCCTACCCAAAGCTAAACCCACAGACAAATGGCGGAGATATGACGTGGTTCGGGTATTTATTTACCCGAACCATGTGACAGTTCGTCCAATCAGAGCGCGTTCGGGTCCGAACCACGTGACCCGTTCGGCCAATCACAGCGGTAGCCGAACGTTCGGGGAACGTTCGGCCATGCGCTCTTAGTTCGGCCATGTGGCCGAACGGTTTGGCCGAACACCATTAGGTGTTCGGCCGAACTCGAACATCACCCAAACAGGGTGATGTTATGCAGAACCCGAACAGTGGCGAACACTGTTCGCCCAACACTACTCACAGTGTCTACATCCACACTTAAGGCCAGGTAGTCGGCTACCTGCCGGTCCAAGTTGGTGGAGGGTGGATCCGGAAGGGCTAAGGCGAAGCGTTGGACTAAAGAATGTCCGTATGTCCGACATCACCATGAGATTGCTGGAGCGTCCTGTCCTTGCCTGCGTGGACATGGGAGGAGGATTACTGGCAGTGGTACCTTTATTGCGTTGTGCTGTGACATCACCCTTAAACGCATTGTAAAGCATAGTTGCAAACTTGTTCTGCAAGTGCTACATCCTTTCTGCCTTCAGGTGAGTTGGTAACATGTCCGGCACTTTGTGCTTATACCGAGGGTCTAGTAGCATGGCCACCCAGTACAGCTCATACCCCTTGAGTTTTTTTATACGGGGGTCCCTCAACAGGCTGGACAGCATGAAAGATGCCATCTGCACAAAGTTGGATCCAGGCGTACTATCCATCTCCTCTTGCTCTTCCTCAGTGACGTCAGCTAAGTCCTCCTCCTCCCCCCAGCCACGAACAAATACCACAGGAATGTTAAGCAGCACAAGCCCCCTGCGACGCCTGCTGCGGTTGTTCTTCTGCCACCGCCTCCTCCTCTTCCTCGAAAACATCTGTGAATTGATCCCACAACGCTTCCTCCCGTAACTGTTCCTCTTCATGCTCCTCCACGGCTTGATCCACCACTCTACGCACGGCACGCTCCAGGTATGCGTACGGGATCAAGTCGCTGATGGTGCCTTCACTGTGACTCACCAGGTTGGTCACCTCCTCAAACAGCCGCATGAGCCTGCATGCATTTCGCATCAGTGTCCAGTTGTTGGGCCACAACATCCCCATCTTCCTAGATTGCGTCCTTCTACTGTAATTGTACAGGTACTGGGTGACGGCTTTCTCCTGGTCTAGCAGGTGAGAGAACATGAGCAGGGTCGAATTCCAGCGAGTTGGGCTATCGCATATCAAGTGTCTCACCGGCAAGTTGTTTCTATGCTGAATGTCCGCAAAGCGTGCCATGGCCGTGTAAGAGTGCCTGAAATGCACACACAACTTCCTGGCCTGCTTCAGGACATCCGCTAAGCCAGGGTACTTTGACACAAATCTTTGAATGACTAGATTCAGCACATGTGCCATGCAGGGTACATGTGTCAGCTTTCCAAAATTCAAAGCGGAAATGCGATTGCTTTCGTTGTCACACACCACGTTGCTGATCTCCAGCTGGTGCGGGATCAGCCACTGATCCACCTGTTTGTTCAGAGCAGCCAGGAGAGCTGCTCCAGTGTGACTCTCGGCTTTGAGGCAAGGCATGTCTAAGATGGCGTGACACCAGGTACTGGCATGCATCATAGGCCCTGGGAAGATGGGGCTGTCTAGCTGGAGAGGAGATTGCAGCACCAGTAGAGTTGAACTGCCACTCAGCCAAGGAGGAGGAGGATGACGACAGTGAAGAGGATGTAGCAGGAGGAGAGGAGGTGGCAGGAGGCCTGCCTGCAAGCCATGGAGGTGTCACAAGTTGGTCCGCTGCACAGCCACGTACTCCCTGCTTGCCAGCGGTCACCAGGTTGACCCAATGGGCTGTGTAAGTAATGTACCTGCCCTGACCGTGCTTGGCAGACCAGGCATCCATGGTCCGGTGGACCCTTGACCCAACGCTGTGTGCCAGAGATGACACCACTTGCCTCTCAACTTCACAGTACAGTTTGGGTATCGCCTTTTTAGAGAAATAATTGCAGCCTGGCATCTTCCACTGCGGTGTCCCAATGGCCACAAATGTACCTCAGAGTCCACCAGCTGGTATGGTAGCTGTCAGATGCTGGGCAAGGGGAGACTGGCAAAAATTGGCTTCTTCCACTCAAAGATTTCCTTCACGGACACCTGGCTGCTGTGGGCAGAGGAGCAGAGCAGGAGGAGGGTGGCTGTGAAGGTGCAAGGGAGAAAGCGGCTGAAGATGATGCACCTGAAGGAGGAAGAGGAGAAGGAGGGTGGCTTGTCTTTTGTGTGCTGCTTTTGCTCAGGTGCTCTTCCCATTGCAGTTTGTGGCTTTTCTCCAGGTGCCTTCGTAAGGCACTTGTCCCTACGTGAGTGTTGGCCTTTCCACGGCTCAATTTTTGGAGGCACAGAGAACAGATGGCATTGCACCGATCTGAGGCAGACACATTAAAACATTTCCAAACCGCTGAGCCCCCCTGGGGTGTTGGCACTAAGGTGGCATCAGCAGCTGATGTTGAAGAGCATGTTGGCTGGCTGTACATAGGTGGCGATACATGGCGCCGGACACTGCCCCCAGCTGTTTCTGACGACAAGCTCCCCCTGCTTCTTTCAGGAACTCATCTCCTGCTACTCCTCTCTGACTCCCCCTCTGAACTGTCCCCCTGTTCATCTCCTCTATTAAGAATATACATGGGATCCGTATCATCGTCATCATCCTTATCAACCTGCCCAGCTTCGCTTGCCTCAGACACTTCCAAAACTGCACCAACAGCAGGTACTTCATCATCCTCCTCCTCACACGTTGCGTCCATAGTGTCGCCTAACTCAGACATATGAGGTGGTGTAACTTGCTGCTTAGCGCCTTCATCTGGTTGTAACAGTAATGGCTGTGCATCAGTGATTTCCCCACCAAATAACTCCTGCGAACTGTCAAATGTAGTGGATGTGGTACTTGGAGTAGTGCTGGTGGCTGCAGAAGATGAGGTGTTCTGTGTTAAATAGTACACCATATCCTGACAATCTTGGGAGTTGATGGGACGTGCCTTCTTCTGAGCACTGTACTTTGGTCCAGGGCCGCAAGAAATCACATCAGCACGACCTCGCACAGACCTGCTGTGTGGCCTTCCTCTGGGTCTGCCTCTACCTCTGCCTCTACCTGCTACAGTGACACTGCGTGCGCTCACATAGGAAGGTGGGTGCACTGAAGTAAACAACAGGTGGTAGGTATATGCAGTGATGGGTATTACAATGTGCACCTGTCTCACACAGACAGGTAACGGACAGACACAGTGACACTGTGTGCGCTCAGCTCACGTAGGTAGGTGGGTGCATTGTGAACAACAGGTAGTTATATGCAGTAATGGGTATTACAATGTGCACCTGTCACACACACAGGTAGTCACTGAATGAGCTGGGCCTGGTTGGCAGTGGCATGCACAGTAGGCATTACCAAGGCTTTCTATGCAACACAAGTGTCAGTGGGACACACACACACACACACACACACACACACACTAAAAAAATAGATCACAAGAACAAGATTAGCTCTCAAAAGAGCTGTTGAGGGGTGCCATTTTAGCAATAAGAATCAGCAAGGAGCAAGCTAAGAAGCCTACAAGAGCCTAACTAATCTTTCCCTATGAGAGTCTGCCAGCAGCTGTCCCTTCTCTCACTATTGCAGGCACACGAGTGAGTAAAATGGCTGACGCTGCCTGCCTTTTGTAAGGGGGGAAAGTGGCTCCAGGAGGGAGTGTAGCCTGATTAGCTACAATGTGCTAATCACACATGATGCACTATGGGCGCAAACTAAACTTCTGGAAAAGTTTGTGGTTCTTCGCGATTACGAACCCCAGGAAAGTTCGCCAGGGACCGTTCGGGCCATCTCTAGTCATAATTATCATCTAGGAGATTTTCCATTAGTAATAAGATTACCATTATAGCCTTATAATATCTTATATCAGTCTTCACGTGAAACCTATTAGTCTCTCTGACACAGAGGAGGTGTCGGTGGCTGTGAACATCTGCCCAGCATCATGCCTGCAGGCTACAGACATACGTCAGGTGAGAATACACCCAATAATGAAACAATTATCCTCCATTCTCTGGCCTCTCCCAATAACTGAATAGCTGACAGGACTCACCCATCCACCGATCAGCACTGTAACTCTATAAATACTGGGGGACGGGGACACTGCAGCTACTGGAGGAAGCCACGGTGACCACGCAGGGTGACAAGGTAGGAAGACCTGTTCTGGAATCAGTGATGCTTGCAGGGTAAAGGGGAGGGAGGATAATCTCAGAGGTCTACAGATCATGTTGAGGAACACAGATGTGGAGCAGAACAATAGTGAGAGCAGGAAGTGACCCTGGTGCATCTCTGCAGGTATTACAGTTACATGGAATCAAATAACTCTTTTTTTATAAAATGCTCACCTATAGGAGAGAAGGCTCAGGATCTCATAGAGCCCACCTAGTCCTCCATTCCAGCTCTGTCACCAGTCATCAGCTAATTACGATTATGCAACATTTCACGTAAATTTTCGTATTTACGCTTATACATCATTACGATTTGTAAATTCAGTTGATTTCGAATAGTGATTCGTAATTTTGCCTAAAATTTTGCGTAATTTTCGCGTAATTTTGTGCCGACTTTAGCAGTGAATAGCAACGCCCCCAGACATGGTAGTGACACCAATATTGCTACATAGGTTAAGGAGAATATTGGGTATCCGTGAAGAAAATAGTTTTCCAAAAAGACCTTGTAGTTTTTGAGAAAATCGATTTTAAAAATGCTAAGAAAAAATGTTTTTTAAACTAAAAAATGACAGTTTAAAAGCCATTTTTCTTTGCATACTTAAAATTGATTTTCCTAAAAACTACAATGTCTTTTTGAAAAATTCTTTTTTTTGACTTGTACCCAATATTCTCCTTAACATATGTAGCAACTTTAGTAGCAAAATCATGTATGAGGGCTTTTCTATTAACCGGCACAAAATTTCACGAAATTGCGCAAAAATTACAAGAAAAATTAAGCGAAATTATGAAATATAACTATTACATACAAAAATAATTACGATTTTCCCTGAACTTTTGCATACGATTACGATGCGCAAATGCGAATTTCGATGCACCACTGGATGTCACCCCCGTTTCAGGTATACAACTACCAGGCCAAATACACCTTCAGATATCGTGGTGTTACCGAGTACTTCTGATAACGGACAACTCCATTCTGTGCATGCGCAAACCCACACTAGCCTACACTCACACATGCGCAAACCCACACTAGCCTACACTCACACATGCGCAAACCCACACTAGCCTACACTCACACATGCGCAAACCCACACTAGCCTACACACACATGCGCAAACCCACACTAGCCTACACTCACACATGCGCAAACCCACACTAGCCTACACTCACACATGCGCAAACCCACACTAGCCTACACTCACACATGCGCAAACCCACACTAGCCTACACTCACACATGCGCAAACCCACACTAGCCTACACTCACACATGCGCAAACCCACAGTAGCCTACACTCACACATGTGCAAACCCACACTAGCCTACACTCGTACATGCGCAGTACACTAGCCTACACTCACACATGCGCAAACCCACACTAGCCTACACTCACACATGCGCAAACCCACACTAGCCTACACTCACACATGCGCAAACCCACACTAGCCTACACTCACACATGCGCAAACCCACACTAGCCTACACACACATGCGCAAACCCACACTAGCCTACACTCACACATGCGCAAACCCACACTAGCCTACACTCACACATGCGCAAACCCACACTAGCCTACACTCACACATGCGCAAACCCACACTAGCCTACACTCACACATGCGCAAACCCACACTAGCCTACACTCACACATGCGCAAACCCACAGTAGCCTACACTCACACATGTGCAAACCCACACTAGCCTACACTCGTACATGCGCAGTACACTAGCCTACACTCACACATGCGCAAACCCACACTAGCCTACACTCACACATGCGCAAACCCACACTAGCCTACACTCACACATGCGCAAACCCACACTAGCCTACACTCACACATGCGCAAACCCACACTAGCCTACACTCACACATGCGCAAACCCACACTAGCCTACACTCACACATGCGCAAATCCACACTAGCCTACACTCACACATGCCCAAACCCACACTAGCCTACACTCACACATGCGCAAACCCACACTAGCCTACACTCACACATGCGCAAACCCACACTAGCCTACACTCACACATGCGCAAACCCACACTAGCCTACACTCACACATGCGCAGTACACTAGCCTACACTCACACATGCGCAACCCTACACTAGCCTACACTCGTACATACGCAGTACCCTAGCCTACACTCACACATGCACAGTACGGAGCAGCCAAAGCCTCCTGAGGGGTCCTGGACGTGTCACAATTTGTCACAAGTATTGCTTTAAAGAGGAACGCCAGTGAAAATCATGTCATAAAAAAGTGCTTCATTTTTACATACATACATACAATACATATGTATTAATGATTTAATCAGTGTTTGCCCATTGTAAAATCTTTCCTCTCCCTGATTTACATTCTGACATTTATCACATGGTGACATTTTTACTGCTGGCAGGTGATGTCACTGGAAGGAGCTACTGCTTGCTTTTTTTTGGCAGGTGGTTACAGCTGTTATTTCCCACAATGCAACAAGGTTCACAGACAGCAACTTGTCAGCACCATGGTCCTGACATCACTCTGTGGGAGGGGTTTCACCACAATATCAGCCATACAGCGCCCCCTGATGATCTGTTAGTGAAAAGGAGTAGATTTCTCATGGGAAAGGGGGTATCAGCCACTGATTGGAATGAAGTTCAATTCTTGGTCACGGTTTCTCTTTAAGTAATATACTCATATATTATAATGTGCCAAATGTTAGCCACCAGAAGAGATTCAGAGTGAGTGTCAGATGTAAATTGTTATCTACTATTCTATGCTGAAGCCTGGGACTCACTTATGCCTGATGGCGTCAGGACTCGATGTCTCGGGTGACAGTTTGTGGCCAAGTCTAAACAGATACATTGCTATCACCGTGTTCTGTTGCTATGGAGAGGGGAGGAGGGACAATATTACTGCATGTGATGGAGCAGCACAGAGCAGCCAAGGTGAGCAGAACAATGTCTTTGGTCTCTCCTTGGCTGAGATGATCCACCAGAAGTAAATGTTCACCGAGGCACTGGGGGCATCAGGGCCACAGTACACTATCTAAATATTAGCAAATGTATGAGGATAAGAGGAGCCCTCAGGGAGGACAGGAAGATGTTGGTGCCCCTTTCTTTATTGGTCCTCCCGTGTCTGTAAGGGCTGCTCCCCTGGTAGTTATGCCATTACTCTGTGCCATCCAGCCATACTTAATGCCATCCAGCCACACTCAATGCCATCCAGCCACACTTAATGCCAATCAGCCATGCTCTATACCAAGCGGCAACACTCAATGCCAATCAGCCACACTCAATGCCATCCAGCCACATTCGATGCCAATCAGCCATGCTCTATACCAAGCAGCAACACTCAATGCCAATCAGCCACTACTCTGTGCCAACCAGCCATACTCAATGCCGATTAACCATACTCTATACGAAGCGGCAACACTCAATGCCAAGCGGCAACACTCAATGCCAATCAGCCATACTCTGTGCCAATTAGCCATATTGTATGCCAAGTGGCAACACTCAATGCCAAGCAGCCACACTCAATGCCAAGCAGTAGCACTCAATGCCAAGCAACCACACTCAATGCCAAGCAGCCATACTCAATGCCAAGCAGCCATACTCAATGCCAAGCAGCCACACTCAATGCCAAGCAGCAACACTCAATGCCAAGCAGCCACACTCAATGCCAAGCAGTAGCACTCAATGCCAAGCATCCACACTCAATGCCAAGCAGCGACACTCAATGCCAAGCAGCCACACTCAATGCCAAGCAGTAGCACTCAATGCCAAGCAGTAGCACTCAATGCCAAGCAGCCATACTCAATGCCAAGCATCCACACTCAATGCCAAGCATCCACACTCAATGCCAAGCAGCCACACTCAATGCCAAGCAGTAGCACTCAATGCCAAGCAGCCACACTCAATGCCAAGCAGCCACACCCAATGCCAAGTAGCCACACTCAATGCCAAGCATCCACACTCAATGCCAAGCAGCCATACTCAATGCCAAGCATCCACACTCAATACCAAGCAGCCACACCCAATGCCAAGCAGCCACACTCAATGCCAAGCAGTAGCACTCAATGCCAAGCAGCCACACTCAATGCCAAGCAGCCACACTCAATGCCAAGCAGCCACACTCAATGCCAAGCAGTTTCCATTTTCAGCCATATTGTATGCCAAGTGGCAACACTCAATGCCAAGCAGCCACACTCAATGCCAAGCAGTAGCACTCAATGCCAAGCAGTAGCACTCAATGCCAAGCAACCATACTCAATGCCAAGCATCCACACTCAATACCAAGCAGCCACACCCAATGCCAAGCAGCCACACTCAATGCCAAGCAGCCACACTCAATGCCAAGCAGCCACACTCAATGCCAAGCAGCAACACTCAATGCCAAGCAGCCACACTCAATGCCAAGCAGTAGCACTCAATGCCAAGCATCCACACTCAATGCCAAGCAGCCATACTCAATGCCAAGCAGCCACACTCAATGCCAAGCAGCCACACTCAATGCCAAGCAGCCACACTCAATGCCAAGCATCCACACCCAATGCCAAGGAGCCACACTCAATGCCAAGCAGTAGCACTCAATGCCAAGCAGCCACACTCAATGCCAAGCAGCCACACCCAATGCCAAGCATCCACACTCAATGCCAAGCAGCCACACCCAATGCCAAGCAGCCACACTCAATGCCAAGCATCCACACCCAATGCCAAGGAGCCACACTCAATGCCAAGCAGTAGCACTCAATGCCAAGCATCCACACTCAATGCCAAGCAGCCATACTCAATGCCAAGCATCCACACTCAATGCCAAGCAGCCACACCCAATGCCAAGCAGCCACACTCAATGCCAAGCATCCACACCCAATGCCAAGGAGCCACACTCAATGCCAAGCAGTAGCACTCAATGCCAAGCAGCCACACCCAATGCCAAGTAGCCACACTCAATGCCAAGCATCCACACTCAATGCCAAGCAGCCATACTCAATGCCAAGCATCCACACTCAATACCAAGCAGCCACACCCAATGCCAAGCAGCCACACTCAATGCCAAGCAGTAGCACTCAATGCCAAGCAACCACACTCAATGCCAAGCAGCCATACTCAATGCCAAGCATCCACACTCAATGCCAAGCAGCCACACTCAATGCCAAGCAGCCACACCCAATGCCAAGCAGCCACACTCAATGCCAAGCATCCCCACTCCATGCCAAGCAGCCACACTCCATGCCAAGCAGCCACATTCCATGTTAAGCAGCCACACTCAATGCCAAGCAGTTTCCATTTTCAGCCCCTGAGGTTAATATCCCTAGAGTTGTCCTAGTTCTCTTGGTGACCTCTCTTTCTGGTGGCCTCTCGCTGGTTGCCTCCTTGCACAATCTCCTAGAAGGCGCCACATGCCATCAGTAAGAGCCGTCACTCCCTGACACACCCGTCTCAGCTGGCAATGGCTGTGGATGGGTGTGTTGGGTTGTAGCAGGTGGCGCACATTGTTCCTATAGCTTTACGTGGATGAGATGTCCCTGACATCTGTGTTGTGTCACCCAGAGTCACAGATACCAACACCCGACATCCTCACCCATTCTAAAATAATAACAGCAACAACAGCTAACCTCTCTGATTAAAATACTTGCCGTTTGCAATTTATCTTTAGATAGTGCTATTTTGTGATGCAACCTGCCAGAGGAGTAGGTGGCCAGAATTAGTTGGCGATAGTTCATGGCTCCTCAGGGTGTCTTTTAATGAGGTTCCAAGTCACTGTCCTGGCCCATATGCAATTCACTTTGTCACCTGTTTTCTCCTACGAGAAACATTTTCATCTTCGATTGAAAACAACAGTTTAGCGCTTCGCAATGGAAAAAGTATCAAAAAGTAGGTAAAAAGTATCCAAATTATTTTAAGCAATTTTTTTGCTTGTTAATGGTTTAAAAGTCATTTTATTGACAAGTTTCAAAATATCACCTAGGAGAGAAAAGAACAAATTACATATTGGCCCTGGACTCTCCGGCTCCCGGTAAGGGGAGAAAAGGATCTTCTGTGTGGGAACAGGAAAAAAGGGCACATGTGGCTAATAGGGAGGATCAATGACATGCATTATTTTCCAAATGTATGTAAATTTTATGCAAATATATGCAGGTTGAAAATGGACCAATCAATATAAGCTCAGGTTTAAATTGATTGGTTAATTTTCAAGCTGCATATATTTGCATAAAATTTGCATAAATTTGCATCAACTCTGAAGAATTTGCCTATCTGTGATCATCCCTAATGGCAAAAAGGGCGCAATATAGGCTGCCATGCAAATTTCCTTTTCACTTATTTTATCATTTCACAATTCGTTTTCAGAAGTATATTACGTAAAATTTCCGTTTTCAAGCTTATTATATTACAAATATATCGCTGTTTGTATTAACCTTGTTTTCAGAATTATAATGTGTAAATTATAGTTTTCAGATTTATTATTTTACTAATATATCGTTTTTAATATTAACACTATTTTAAGATTTGTAATGCGTACCTGATTGTAAGGCTATTTATTCTATTAACAATATATAACTTTTTCTATTCATCAGGTTATTTGTAGTGAAGTATTTTATGTTATCAAATATATTATTGTTCCTATGTGTGTAAGGGTGTTTATGCATGGGGGTGGTTAGGGTTAGGCACCACCAGGGAAGTGGTTAGTGTTAGGCACCACCAAGGGGTGGTTAGGGTTAGGCACCACCAGGGGGTGGTTAGGGTTAGGCAACCCCAGGGAGGGTTTAGGTGGTTAGGTACAGGGAGGGTTCTGTGTGAGACTACAGCTATGTATAGTTGCAGTAAAATATCTGCAATATCTACAATTGTATTAGTATGCTTAATGCCACCAGGGAGGTGGTTAGGATTAGGCACCACCAGGGGGGTTTTAGGGTAAGGCACCACTAGGGGGGTTAGGGTTAGGCACCACTAGGGGGGTTAGGGTTAGGCACCACTAGGGGGGTTAGGGCTAGGCACCACCAGGGGGGTCTTAGGGTTAGGCACCACCAGAGGGAGGGTTAGGGTTAGGCACCACCAGGGGGTTTAGGGGTTAGGGATAGGTACAGGGAGGGTTCTGTGTGAGAGTAAGGTTAGGTATAATTGCAGTATATATCTGTAATACCTACAATTGTATTCCTATGCTTAATAGAAGTTTAAATATCGTTTTTTGTTATAGACAGTATTTTGCGTTTTCATTACAATTAATTGAACGTAGCACTTGATCTTAAATTATAATATAGAAATGAAAAATATTGTTTTACATAAAAACAAGATCCTCACGCTTCCCCGTTCCTAGGTAAGTATCAGGTTCACTTTAATAAAGTACTTAAAGAGTAACTGTTAGGCATGAAAAACAAAATCAATTCTTTATTTCTATCTGTCGATCATATGAAAGGAATGCTAAAAAGGCAATGCATAACTTTCAAATCAATCTTACTTTTTTAGTGCAGAGATTAATCCTCATGTCCCCAGCTCCTTAGTACGGGGGGAGGAGTTTCTGCAGACACAGCTAGTTCAGCCTGATTGGCTGCAGCCAGTGTCACTCTCACTCCTTTTCCTCTCATTGGCTGCCTCCATGACTGTCCGTGTCTGCCCCTCCCCACACTGCAGCCCGACAGGCATCTCCGCTGATTAATGTGGGCAGTGGCTGCCACCACCGCATCGCATCCATGGGGACCCCTCTCCCTGCTACCATTTCCTTAGGGATTCCCTGCATTTACAATCAACCCTGTAGCATCCCCGAGGAGGGGGGAGTAAGGGAGGAAATGACCTCACTATTGGCTTCAGCTGAAGGGAGTAAAGATGGCCATTTCCAGCGAACAGAATTCTCTCATTTACCTTTTTTTATTTTATAAAGTTCACTGAAATCAACACTTGGACCGTGCAATACACATGTTATGTAAGTAGAGCTAGTATTTATCTACTTATATATGTTGTTTTTATATCTGGCAAAGAATGGCTGACAGCTCCTCTTTAAAGGGGAACTGAAGTAAAAGGTATACGGCAGCTGCCATATTTATTTCCTTTTAATCAATACCAGTTGCCTGGCAGCCCTGCTGGTCTATTTCTCTGCAGTAGTATCTGAATAACACCAGAAACAAGCATGCAGCTAGTCTTGTCAGATCTGACTTTAAAGTCTGAAACACCTGATCTGCTGCATGCTTGTTCAGGGGCTATGGCTAATAGTATTAGAGGCAGAGGATCAGCAGGGCTGCCAGGCAACTGGTATTGCTTAAAAGGAAAAAAAACATGGCAGCCTCCATATACCTCTCTCTTCACTTCCCCTTTAACCTATTTTGGTTCCTGGACGTAGAAACTACGTCCAGGAACCATGCACGCTACCGCGCGCTCCCGCGGCCATTCGCGCGCGTGCACGCGCACTCCCGGCCGCGGATTCGGTAGCCACGGAATCAATGTATCGGGCTACGGTGCCCGATCACTGGTTCCTCTCCCCCGCTGAAAAGGCGACTGCTTCTCTCGGAAGCTGTGCTTTTTCTGGCCGTTGCCTCCCCTCTGCGTCACTCTAAGCGCGTGTTACGCTTAGAGTGACGTCATGTAAACAAACTCATGGCCGCCATCTTGTGGCCAAAAAGTAAAACTACAACTAAAAAGTAAAAAAAATTAAAAACAACACACAATTACATTATAAATCTATAGTTTACATCCCACCCTCCCAAAAATACCCAAATAAAATGTTTAATATAAAAAAAAAAAAATTACAATAATAAAAAAAAACATGTAAATATTTACCTAAGGGTCTAAACTTTTTAAATATCAATGTAAAGATGAAATATTTCTATATTTTTTTTATTTTAAACTTGTAAATAGTGATAGATGCAAAACGGAAAAAATGCACCTTTATTTCCAAATACAATATTGTCGCCATCTATTGTGATAGGGACATAATTTTAACGGTGTAATAACCGGGACATATGGGCAAATACAATACGTGAGTTTTAATTATGGAGGCATGTATTATTTTAAAACTATAATGGCTGAAATCTGAGAAATAATGATTTTTTTCCGTTTTTTTCTTATTCTTCCTGTTAAAATGCATTTACAGTAAAAAGGCTCTTAGCAAAATGTACCCCCCAAAGAAAGCCTAATTGGTGGCAGAAAAAACAAGATATAGATCAGTTCATTGCGATAAGTAGTGATAAATTTATCGGCTAATGAATGGGAGGTGAACATTTCTCAAGTGAAAACGACGGAACGCGAATGGGTTAAGGAACAAAGTTATTGAGAGCTAGGCAATAATTTCAGTAGCTGCCAGAGACTTTTCCAATCCACAATGTTAAAAGTAGTACTGATCTGTGTTGTGGTTTTTACCCTGGGCAGTGGCCATATCTTGTATATTGAACACTGGGAGACTGCAGGCAGCAACAGGATTGGGTGTCACAGAAAGCAGCCCTGATGATTACAAATACAGGTTCACTTTAATAAAGTAGAAACATTTTAGACATGACTTCACATTACTACCCTCCTCCAGAGTACAAGTCTCTCCTCGTGCTGTATAAAAGCTGCCACCTCATGACCACCAGAGAGATTGTACGAGACCTCCTCTGATCTGTGCTTTGTCTTCCTGCAGAGACCATGAAGAAGATGATGAGATACCTCCTCAGCCTGGTGTGTCTGGCCGTCTGCATCCACCTCAGCACGGCTCAGCAAAGTGAGTGACCGTCCTTCATTTCCCTTTAATGCAGGGACTTACCAATCTCCGCACAAGGTGGAGGACAACCAGAACTGAACACTAGCATTGATCGAACAGTACTCTACACTGTTCGTTATTCCCCGAACATTAGGGTGTTCAGGTTCAGGTCGAGCACAGCCGAGCACCGCGTGGTGCTCGGCTGCCCTGTTCAGTCTCCTCCCCTTACTTATTGGCGCCCCTGCCTCACCACTGGCAGCAGCCACAGTGTCCCTGCCTCACCACTGCCAGCAGCAGCCACAGAGCCCCTGCCTCACCACTGCCAGCAGCAGCCACAGAGCCCCTGCCTCACCACTGCCAGCAGCAGCCACAGAGTCCGTGCCTCACCACTGCCAGCAGCCACAGTGTCCCTGCCTCACCACTGCCAGCAGCAGCCACAGAGCCCCTGCCTCACCACTGCCAGCAGCAGCCACAGAGTCCCTGCCTCACCACTGCCAGCAGGCACTGCCAGCCCACTGCCAGCAGGCACTGCCAGCAGCCACTGTGCCCATTTTTTTTTGTTCAGGCCTGCTCGGGTGCCCATTGACTCCAATTAGGCTTGGTGTTGAGCCAAATATCTCAAACATCTGGACCATGTTTGGCCGAGTCGCAGGGACGGATCTAGGGGGGGGGGGCAAGCGGGTCTCTTGCCCCAGATGCAGTTTGTTGAATTCTTAAAAAGGCGGCAAAATGAATGGCAGTTTAGGCGCCAAAACCTGACCTTTAGGCGCCAAAATCTGACCTTGCCCCAGGCGAAACTTGGTCTAGATCCGTCCCTGCCGAGTCGACCCGAGCCCGAATATCTGGGTGTTCGATCAACACTACTGAACACATTGCATGGTGATAGCTCCATGGCCAGGTTCTGCACATCTCCTGAAAGAGGATAATACTTGTATAGCAGAGAAATACCCCTCAGGGGAGCACAATTCATGTAATCCCCATAGAGTCTCATGGTAAGATACCATCTGCAGAATGGCATCTGTAATGCAGGTCAAAGAAGAGAAGGGAAGAGTGGAAACAAGAAGATTCTTCCAGTGTAATCAGCAACCAAAATCTGCACCTGTATTATTACAGCCTTAGAGCTTCCCGCTGCAGTGATAAGGCATAGAGAGTGATTCAGCTAGTGTTTCTTCCCTGGGGTTGTATCCACCAGAAAGGATAATACATCAGCATGTATTTCTAAGAACCCCAAACCCTCTTACACTGTTATTATAATGTTTCCCTAGAATGTGGACATGTTTTTAAATCTCATTACATGACAAAGCTATCATCTTCCATAGTTAGGTTGTGAAAAGACAGCCGTTAATCAATGTCATCCGGGAGAAATAAATAAATTATGGTAAGTCCAGAAAAAGGACAGCAAAAAAAAATACCATAAAAAAGTGGGATCAGCGCATCACCAGGCCGCCACCGATTGGCCTCAACTCAGAGATGCGCTGAGCCCCCCCAGAGACTGCAAACGCACCTTGAACCAAACAGAAGCTCTGCATATACACCAAAAGCATGGCTGTTAAGTGGGAGCAGCTGGCCGGAAATAAATTAAAACATAGTAAAGAGCTGAGCAGCGCTACTTAAAAACAGATGAATGCTTACCTGCAAAAGTGTGCAAGCCCCACTAATGGGATAAAATACACACTGAGCACACACATGACCTGTCTACCGCTTGGAGGATGTTGGTTTCCTCTAACAGCTTGCATGCAACTAGTTAGGTACTCGTCCCTCCCACTGTCGTAGAAGTCTTTCCTCCATGGGAGGGGACCTAACACTAACTAAATTATACCTAGGTATAATTTAGTTAGTGTTAGGTCCAATCCCCAGGGAGGAAAGACTTCTACGACAGTGGGAGGGACGAGTACCTAACTAGTTGCATGCAAGCTGTTAGAGGAAACCAACATCCTCCAAGCGGTAGACAGGTCATGTGTGTGCTCAGTGTGTATTTTATCCCATTAGTGGGGCTTGCACACTTTTGCAGGTAAGCATTCATCTGTTTTTAAGTAGCGCTGCTCAGCTCTTTACTATGTTTTAAAAAAAAATACCAAACGAACAAAAAAAATAAGACCTTACAAGGCTCCGGCCAACTAGGGAAAAAAAATTCCTCCAGGTGGCAGTCAGAGAATATCCCTGATAAAATGAGCAGGAGAGGGATCTGTGTGCCTGGACTTATTGCTGGGAGATGCACTCTACCAGATCAAACTGTGAACATGTAGTGCACCAGGTACAGTACACACATATCCAGTGTTGATTGGCCGTTGTAGGGCAGAATTAGTGTTAGGAGCTACTTTTTTAACACAAGGTCTATGGTGAAATGTATGCTGTCCATATTAAATAACTGATTTTGGGATAATGGAACAGCAGGATTGTTGCCATAGTGCCCCTTTAAGAGGGTTGAATATTGGAGTCGACTTATACACGAGGTTGGCTTATATTCGAGCATGTAATTACACAGGCTGGTCAGTGTTATTGTATGTCTGGGGTTTCCTGTACAAATAGGGTCAGAACAGGGAGGTTAAATAATGAATTATATTTTGGCACAATCAGACTAATTCATATGTTTTATTTCTCTTCTCTTTTGCAGCTCTCTCATCAAGTAAGTATGTCATCTGCTTATAATCCAACATGCAATCAAGGTAAAGTTTCTCTAAAATACTACTGCAGCCCAGAGTATGGAGTATATGGTGCAAAATCCTGCTCCCTCTAGCGTCTGATAGCGGATAGTACAGGGGGCATGCTCCCTCTAGTGTCTGATAGCAGGTAGTACAGAGGGCATGCTCCCTCTAGTGTCTGATAGTGGGGAGTACAGAGGGCATGCTCCCTCTAGTGTCTGATACCAGGTAGTACAGAGGGCATGCTCCCTCTAGTGTCTGATAGCAAGGAGTGCAGAGGGCAAGCTCCCTCTAGTGTCTGATAGCAGGTAGTACAGAGGGCATGCTCCCTCTAGTGTCTGATAGCAGGTAGTACAGAGGGCATGCTCCCTCTAGTGTCTGATAGCAGGTAGTACAGAGGGCATGCTCCCTCTAGTGTCTGATAGCAGGTAGTACAGAGGGCATGCTCCCTCTAGTGTCTGATAGCAGGTAGTACAGAGGGCATGCTCCCTCTAGTGTCTGATAGCGGGTAGTACAGAGGGCAAGCTCCCTCTAGTGTCTGATAGCGGGGAGTACAGAGGGCATGCTCCCTCTAGTGTCTGATAGCAAGGAGTGCAGAGGGCAAGCTCCCTCTAGTGTCTGATAGCAGGTAGTACAGAGGGCATGCTCCCTCTAGTGTCTGATAGCAGGTAGTACAGAGGGCATGCTCCCTCTAGTGTCTGATAGTGGGGAGTACAGAGGGCATGCACCCACTAGTGTCTGATAGCAGGTAGTACAGAGTGCAAGCTCCCTCTAGTGTCTGATAGCAGGTAGTACAGAGGGCATGCTCCCTCTAGCGTCTGATAGCGGGTAGTACAGGGGGCATGCTCCCTCTAGTGTCTGATAGCAGGTAGTACAGAGGGCATGCTCCCTCTAGCGTCTGATAGCAGGTAGTACAGGGGGCATGCTCCTTCTAGTGTCTGATAGTAGGTAGTACAGAGGGCATGCTCCCTCTAGTGTCTGATAGCGGGGAGTACAGAGGGCATGCTCCCTCTAGTGTCTGATAGCAGGTAGTACAGAGGGCATGCACCCTCTAGTCTCTGATAGTAGGCAGTACAGAGGGCATGCTCCCTCTAGTGTCTGATAGTGGGGAGTAAAGAGGGCATGCTCCCTCTAGTGTCTGATAGTGGGGAGTACAGAGGGCATGCTCCCTCTAGTGTCTGATAGCAGGTAGTACAGAGGGCATGCTGCCTCTAGTGTCTGATAGCAGGTAGTACAGAGGACAAGCTCCCTCTAGTGTCTGGTAGCAGGTAGTACAGAGGACATGCTCCCTCTAGTGTCTGGTAGCAGGTAGTACAGAGGACATGCTCCCTCTAGTGTCTGATAGCAGGTAGTACAGAGGGCAAACTCCCTCTAGTGTCTGATAGCAGGTAGTACAGAGGGCATGCTCCCTCTTGTGTCTGATAGCAGGTAGTACAGAGGGCATGCTCCCTCTAGTGTCTGATAGCAGGTAGTACAGAGGACATGCTCCCTCTAGTGTCTGGTAGCGGGGAGTACAGAGGGCATGCTCCTTCTAGTGTCTGATAGTAGGTAGTACAGAGGGCATGCTCCCTCTAGTGTCTGATAGTGGGGAGTGCAGAGAACATGCTCCCTCTAGTGTCTGATAGCGGGGAGTACAGAGGGCGTGCTCCCTCTACTGTCTGATAGCGGGTAGTACAGAGGGCATGTTCCTTCTAGTGTCTGATAGCAGGTAGTACAGAGGGCATGCTCCCTCTAGTGTCTGATAGTGGGGAGTACAGAGGGCATGCTCCCTCTACTGTCTGATAGCGGGTAGTACAGAGGGCATGCTCCCTCTAGTGTCTGATAGCAGGTAGTACAGAGGGCATGCTCCCTCTAGTGTCTGATAGTAGATAGTACAGAGGGCATGCTCCCTCTAGTGTCTGAAAGCAGGTAGTACAGAGGGCATGCTCCCTCTAGTGTCTGATAGCAGGTAGTACAGAGGGCATGCTCCCTCTAGTGTCTGATAGCAGGTAGTACAGAGGGCATGCTCCCTCTAGTGTCTGATAGTAGGTAGTACAGAGGGCATGCTCCCTCTAGTGTCTGATAGTAGGTAGTACAGAGGGCATGCTCCCTCTAGTGTCTGATAGCAGGTAGTACAGAGGGCATGCTCCCTCTAGTGTCTGATAGTAGGTAGTACAGAGGGCATGCTCCCTCTAGTGTCTGATAGTAGGTAGTACAGAGGGCATGCTCCCTCTAGTGTCTGATAGTGGGGAGTGCAGAGGACATGCGCCCTCTAGTGTCTGAAAGCATGTAGTACAGAGGGCATGTTCCCTCTAGTGTCTGATAGCAGGTAGTACAGAGGGCATGCTCCTTCTAGTGTCTGATAGCAGGTAGTACAGAGGGCATGCTCCCTCTAGTGTCTGATAGTAGGTAGTACAGAGGGCATGCTCCCTCTAGTGTCTGATAGCAGGTAGTACAGAGGGCATGCTCCTTCTAGTGTCTGATAGCAGGTAGTACAGAGGGCATGCTCCCTCTAGTGTCTGATAGTAGGTAGTACAGAGGGCAAGCTCCCTCTAGTGTCTGATAGCAGGTAGTACAGAGAACATGCGTCCCTCTAGTGTCTGATAGCGGGTAGTACAGAGGGCATGCTCCCTCCAGTGTCTGATAGCAGGTAGTGTTTAATAGTAGGTAGTACAGAGGACATGCTGCCTCTAGTGTCTGATAGCAAAGAGTGCAGAGGGCAAGCTCCCTCTGGTGTTTAATAGCAGGTAGTACAGAGGGCATGCTCCATAGCAAGGAGTGCAGAGGGCATGCTCCCTCTAGTGTCTGATAGTGGGGAGTACAGAGGGCATGCTCCCTCTAGTGTCTGATAGCAGGTAGTACAGAGGGCATGCTCCCTCTAGTGTCTGATAGCAGGTAGTACAGAGGGCATGCTCCCTCTAGTGTCTGATAGCAGGTAGTACAGAGGGCATGCTCCCTCTAGTGTCTGATAGCAGGTAGTACAGAGGGCATGCTCCCTCTAGTGTTTGATAGCAGGTAGTGTTTAATAGTAGGTAGTACAGAGGACATGCTGCCTCTAGTGTCTGATAGCAAAGAGTGCAGAGGGCAAGCTCCCTCTAGTGTTTGATAGCAGGTAGTGTTTAATAGTAGGTAGTACAGAGGACATGCTGCCTCTAGTGTCTGATAGCAAAGAGTGCAGAGGGCAAGCTCCCTCTGGTGTTTAATAGCAGGTAGTACAGAGGGCATGCTCCATAGCAAGGAGTGCAGAGGGCATGCTCCCTCTAGTGTCTGATAGTGGGGAGTACAGAGGGCGTGCTCCCTCTAGTGTCTGATAGCAAGTAGTACAGAGGGCATGCTCCCTCTAGTGTCTGATAGCAAGGAGTGCAGAGGGCATGCTCCCTCTAGTGTCTGATAGCAGGTAGTACAGAGGGAATGCTCCCTCTAGTGTCTGATAGCAGGTAGTACAGAGGGCATGCTCCCTCTGGTGTCTGATAGCGGGTAGTACAGAGGGCATGCTCCCTCTAGTGTCTGATAGCAAGGAGTGCAGAGGGCAAGCTCCCTCTAGTGTCTGATAGCAGGTAGTACAGTGGGCATGCTCCCTCTGGTGTTTAATAGCAGGTAGTACAGAGGGCATGCCCCATAGCAAGGAGTGCAGAGGGCATGCTCCCTCTAGTGTCTGATAGTGGGGAGTACAGAGGGCATGCTCCCTCTAGTGTCTGATAGCGGGGAGTACAGAGGGCATGCTCCCTCTAGTGTCTGATAGCAGGTAGTACAGAGTGCAAGCTCCCTCTAGTGTCTGATAGCAGGTAGTACAGAGTGCATGCTCCCTCTAGTCTCTGATAGCGGGGAGTACAGAGGGCATGCTCCCTCTAGTGTCTGATAGCAGGTAGTACAGAGGGCATGCTCCCTCTAGTGTCTGATAGCAGGTAGTACAGAGGGCATGCTGCCTCTAGTGTCTGATAGCAGGTAGTACAGAGGGCATGCTCCTTCTAGTGTCTGATAGCAGGTAGTACAGAGGGCATGCTCCCTCTAGTGTCTGATAGCAGGTAGTACAGGGGGCATGCTCCCTCTAGTGTCTGATAGCGGGGAGTACAGAGGGCATGCTCCCTCTAGTGTCTGATAGCGGGGAGTACAGAGGGCATGCTCCCTCTAGTGTCTGATAGCAGGTAGTACAGAGGGCATGCACCCTCTAGTGTCTGGTAGCGGGGAGTACAGAGGGCAAGCTCCCTCTAGTGTCTGATAGCGGGGAGTACAGAGGGCATGCTCCCTCTAGTGTCTGGTAGTGGGGAGTACAGAGGGCATGCTCCCTCTAGTGTCTGATAGCGGGTAGTACAGAGGGCATGCTCCCTCTAGTGTCTGGTAGTGGGGAGTACAGAGGGCATGCACCCTCTAGTTTCTGATAGTGGGGAGTACAGAGGGCATGCTCCCTCTAGTGTCTGCTAGTAGGTAGTACAGAGGGCATGCTCCCTCTAGTGTCTGATAGTGGGGAGTGCAGAGAACATGCTCCCTCTAGTGTCTGATAGCAGGTAGTACAGAGGGCAAACTCCCTCTAGTGTCTGATAGCAGGTAGTACAGAGGGCATGCTCCCTCTAGTGTCTGATAGCAGGTAGTACAGAGGGCATGCTCCCTCTAGTGTCTGATAGCAGGTAGTACAGAGGGCATGCTCCCTCTAGTGTTTGATAGCAGGTAATACAGAGGGCATGCTCCCTCTAGTGTTTAATAGTAGGTAGTACAGAGGGCATGCTCCCTCTAGTGTCTGATAGCAAGGAGTGCAAAGGGCAAGCTCCCTCTAGTGTCTGATAGCAGGTAGTACAGTGGGCATGCTCCCTCTAGTGTCTAATAGCAGGTAGTACAGTGGGCATGCTCTCTCTGGTGTTTAATAGCAGGTAGTACAGAGGGCATGCTCCATAGCAAGGAGTGCAGAGGGCATACTCCCTCTAGTGTCTGATAGCGGGTATTACCTAGTGTCAGTAAGAAAGGAGTCATCTTTTATTGGTTTAGTCCCACCCTGCATCTTCCAAGAGGAAGAGATGTAACTCCAGTAGTGCAGCGCCCTCCCTCTGCAGAGTGCTGCTATAGCAGGACATAATTCAGCAGCAGCAGCAAGGCAGCAAATAAAGCCCCCACTATGTCATGTTGGTGTTCAAGCAATAGGAAGACTCCTAAGGATATATATATAGGGTTGTGCATTGCAAATCATATGAGATGAACGTATGCTCTTCACAGCTGTTATACAGGGATGAGCAGACCAATTTCCCAGTCATGACTCGTGCAGCCAATGTTCACGATTAATTGCTAACCCCCTATACATGATAACAACACCAAATGTGGTCTGTGCATCAAGGCTAAGCCAGGGAGCATGTCAAAGATGCCAAACACACAGTCTAAAGTAAGTGTAAAAAAGAAATACCATCTTCAAAATACTGTCGTCACATTTTGTTGTATTGCAAACTCAGATGAAGCTGCCCACACACCTAAAAATAATCAAAGCTCTGTTTACTCAACTTATAACAGCCATGAGAAGAGATGCAACAACAAGAGTTCTGAGAATAAATAAATAACAAGTGAGATGGATAAAGGGTCAACCCTCCCATAAAAATGCTGATAAACTCTATCACCCATCCATTGCACACCAAGCTGATTGGCTTCAGCCTCTGATCAACTATAGTTACTTTGATTTCAGCATCGAAGTACACATCAACAGAACATTCCAGTGCTTGGAAGTGCAACTAAGAGTAAACAATTACATGTGGGTGGCAAGGCACTGTCAGAAGATCAGAGGGATACACTTATGGACAGGCAGGAGGTAGATTAATATAAATACATTTTAAAAATCCTTTATTAATCTCTGATCAGTAGAATCTGTTGTGTTTGGGATCGCTAGAGGGGTGAATGGTCACAGAGCCTGCCAAGAGGTTGATGGTACCTTTGAAGCAGTTACAGGGATTTATGAGTGGTCGTTGTATGCATGTGGAGATAATATCCCAAATCATGTGGTTTGTACAAGAGGGCAGAAAGTTTTGAATTAGGATAACACCATTTATTGGCTAAAAGAAAAGAAAAAGAGTATGTTTTTGACCTTCTCCAAAATGTCCTGCTTTAACAGAAGGCTTACACTATTCAAAACTGAAAAAGACAAAGACCCATGTGCAATTAACTTTATCTCCTGAATTTTCTCTTAAGAGATAATTTTTCATCTTCATTTTAACCAGCCCCGTTTCTAGGAGCGGGCAGACTGGGGGACCGCCCAGGGCGCTGTGAGGGAGGAAGGCGCAGTAAAGGAGAGGGGAGCAGTGGCAGCATATGGGAATCAGACACAGGGAGAGGGACTGACTCCTCCCTCCCTCTCCTCGGGTCCCCCTCTGTGCTCCCCCCTACATTGAATTGATCTATTGCAGTGGTGGCGGGGAGTTAGCTTATTAATTAAGTGAGTTATTAATAACTCACTTTCCAGGCTCCGTGCGATGCTCACGTGCCATCGGGCTGCTCTCTCTGTGTATGTTGCTGCTTACAGGAAGTACTACTACACTACTTCCTGTGAGTGGCTATGTACAGAGAGAAAGCATCCCACAGCTGCACCATGTATGACCACAACTCTTCACACAACTGCAACACGTATGACCACAACTCTTCACACAACTGCATCATGTATGACCACAACTCTTCACACAACTGCATCATGTATGACCACAACGCTTCACACAACTGCAACATGTATGACCACAACGCTTCACACAACTGCATCATGTATGATCACAACTCTTCACACAACTGCAACACGTATGACCACAACTCTTCACACAACTGCATCATGTATGACTACAACTCTTCACACAACTGCAACACGTATGACCACAACACTTCACACAACTGCATCATGTATGATCACAACTCTTCACACAACTGCAACACGTATGACCACAACGCTTCACACAACTGCATCATGTATGATCACAACTCTTCACACAACTGCAACACGTATGACCACAACTATTCACACAACTGCAACACGTATGACCACAACTATTCACACAACTGCATCATGTATGACCACAACTCTTCACACAACTGCATCATGTATGATCACAACTCTTCACACAACTGCAACACGTATGACCACAACTCTTCACACAACTGCATCATGTATGACCACAACTCTTCACACAACTGCATCATGTATGACCACAACTCTTCACACAACTGCACCATGTATGACCACAACTCTTCCCACAACTGCATCATGTATGACCACAACTCTTGCCACAACTGCATCATGTATGACCACAACTCTTCCCACAACTGCATCATGTATGATCACAACTCTTGCCACAACTGCATCATGTATGACCACAACTCTTCCCACAACTGCATCATGTATGATCACAACTCTTCACACAACTGCACCACGTATGACCACAACTCTTCCCACAACTGCACCACGTATGACCACAACACTTCTCATAACTGCACCACGTATGACCACAACTCTTCCCACAACTGCATGATGTATGACCACAACTCTTCCCACAACTGCATGATGTATGACCACAACTCTTCACACAACTGCACCATGTATGACTACAACTCTTCACACAACTGCACCATGTATGACCACAACACTTCTCATAACTGCACCACGTATGGCCACAACACTTCTCATAACTGCACCACGTATGACCACAACTCTTCCCACAACTGCATGATGTATGACCACAACTCTTCACACAACTGCACCACGTATGACCACAACTCTTCCCACAACTGCACCATGTATGACCACAACTCTTCACACAACTGCACCATGTATGACCACAACTCTTCCCATAACTGCACCATGTATGACCACAACTCTTCCCACAACTGCACCACGTATGGCCACAACTCTTCCTACAACTGCACCACGTATGACCACAACTCTTCCCACAACTGCACCATGTATGACCACAACTCTTCCCACAACTGCACCACGTATGACCACAACTCTTCCCACAACTGCAACACGTATGACCACAACTCTTCACATAACTGCATCATGTATGACCACAAATATTCACACAACTGCATCATGTATGACCACAACTCTTCCCACAACTGCACCATGTATGACCACAACTCTTCCCACAACTGCATCATGTATGACCACAACTCTTCCCACAACTGCAACACGTATGACCACAACTCTTCACATAACTGCATCATGTATGACCACAACTCTTCCCACAACTGCACCATGTATGACCACAACACTTCTCATAACTGCACCATGTATGACCACAACTCTTCCCACAACTGCACCATGTATGACCACAACACTTCTCATAACTGCACCATGTATGACCACAACTCTTCCCACAACTGCACCATGTATGACCACAACACTTCTCATAACTGCACCATGTATGACCACAACTCTTCCCACAACTGCACCATGTATGACCACAGCTCTTCACACAACTGCACCATGTATGACCACAACTCTTCCCACAACTGCACCATGTATGACCACAACTCTTCCCACAACTGCACCATGTATGACCACAACTCTTCCCACAACTGCACCAAGTATGACCACAGCTCTTCCCACAACTGCACCATGTATGACCACAACTCTTCCCACAACTGCACCATGTATGACCACAACTCTCCCCACAACTGCACCACGTATGACCACAACTCTTCCCACAACTGCACCATGTATGACCACAGCTCTTCCCACAACTGCACCATGTATGACCACAACACTTCTCATAACTGCACCATGTATGACCACAGCTCTTCCCACAACTGCACCATGTATGACCACAACTCTTCCCACAACTGCACCATGTATGACCACAACTCTTCACACAACTGCACCATGTATGACCACAACTCTTCCCACAACTGCACCACGTATGGCCACAACACTTCTCATAACTGCACCATGTATGACCACAACTCTTCCCACAACTGCACCATGTATGACCACAACTCTTCACATAACTGCACCAAGTATGATCACAACTCTTCCCACAACTGCATCATGTATGACCACAACGCTTCCCACAACTGCACCATGTATGACCACAACTCTTCCCACAACTGCACCATGTATGACCACAACTCTTCCCACAACTGCACCACGTATGACCACAACTGCACCATGTAAGACCACAACTCTCCCCACAACTGCACCATGTATGGCCACAACTCTTCCCACAACTGCACCACGTATGGCCACAACACTTCTCATAACTGCACCATGTATGACCACAACTCTTCCCACAACTGCACCATGTATGACCACAACTCTTCACATAACTGCACCAAGTATGATCACAACTCTTCCCACAACAGCACCATGTATGACCACAACTCTCCCCACAACTGCACCACGTATGATCACAACTCTTTCTACAACACAATTCCATGTTCAGGATGACTGGTGATCTCCACATTACCAACCCGCTTACATTATTATTTTCTCTTTCAAAACAGATGTCAAAACATGCCAAGATTGTAACTCTACAACAACAGCCACCTGTGTGAATCACACAAGCTACATGTCATGTTCCTGCAATAGTGGATATGTCGGGGATGGTCTGAACTGTACACTGATGTTATACTGTAGTGGGTCCAACTGCTGCCCTTCTGGATTCAACTGGACTGCACAGACAAAAACATGTGTGGACATCAATGAGTGTGCCAGCCCTACACTGAACAAGTGTTCTCCAACAGACACCTGTGTCAACAAGAACGGCAACTACTTGTGCATTACCAACAGAACTGCCCCGTGTGGAGGATCCGGAGCCACACCCTGCAGCAGTGACCAGGACTGCCTGAGAATCAGTGGGGCACCTCAATGTGCTGATCCTTGTTCCAACTACCAGGTGCTCAATGGAACCAATCGGCTGGCCACCATCAACTCCACTGGAAGATTTGCAACAGATGAGAATCTCTTTGGCTGGTTCCGCTATGCTGGCACTGGTCTTAGTCTAAAAGAAGGGTGTGTGGGGCCCCTGAAGTGCGGATCCCTGGAGCCAAACACTCTCGGAGGAATCCACCCAAAGATCGGAGATGGAATCAAGATGGTGCCTCTGCAGACCAACAGCGTGGCCTCCGGATGTAGCACAGGGGCCAAAATATCAGTGAAGGCCTGTCCAGGTGGTTACTATGTGTACAAGTTCTCTGGATCCCTCAGATCTGATGTTTACTGCACAGGTGAGTCAGAACCCATTACAGCAACACACCAGATTGCCTAAGGTGGCAATTTAAAATGAAAAAAAATTACAAATCATACAGTGAAAAAGAGTATAACCAAATTATAATGGTTGAAAAAAAGTCTCATGAGAAGTTCAGGAAAAACTGAAATGTCCATAAAGTGTCTCTTATGTACACAATATGGTGTTCAGATGCTTGCAAGAAACTGGGTGATGGCTGATGGGTGAAGCTGATTTAAGTCTAAATGATAAATATGGTTGGGCGTCATATGAAAACGACAAATTATTATGGTGGTAATGACCAGTGATGCTCAAATCCGGATCCGGGAGACACCCGGATAGTTGTTATCTGGAGATCTCCCAGTAAACCTGTGTGGGGTGGGCGGGGGGGTCAATCTTACCTGTCTGATGTCTAGACATTCAACTTCCGGGTTGAAGGAGGAAGTGTTTATGGTCACGTGATGCGCATGGACCGCATCGTGGAAGGCACCAGGGACGGACGAAGAAGATGTCAGACAGGTAAGCTTGACCCCCCCCCGCCCACCCCGCACAGGTTTACTGGGTGATATCCGGATAGCAACTATCCGGATTTGAGCATCACTAGTAATGACAATAGTAAAACATTGGAAAATGTTACCAATATTATACTACAACTAAACCTAACCCTTCTCTCACACATTACCCTCCTCCACTCTGATGCCCAACCATAAGCCTAACCCTACACCCCCCTCTTGACCCGGGATGGTCGTAGTCAGCCAACTTAGCTATGCTGGAGCTACGTGTAGTTTTACACAATTACGCTTCGCCAACCTACGGTTCTGTAATCAAATATTCTCGACGTACGCATTTCGTAGACTACGCGATTACGCGTAGGGCGAAGTGTAGTGCATGCGGACGTTTATGCTTTTTGCGGAAAAATTTCTGCATTAATTCCCCTTTAATTACTTTTCCCGCGACCTATTCCATGCGTACATTCCCTTTTCCAATGCGTAATTATGTATGCATACAACTAGCAATACTATTTCTGGGCATGCGCGACTGTAAATTTGATCTGTACACGTAAAAATATACGCGATTACTGCATTCATAGTTTACTTTGCAATACACATGTTAACTACGTGTAGCAGGCATAAACTACGCATAGCGGTACTTCCTATGTGTAAATGCGTAAGTGTAGTTCTGAAACTTCGCCTATGAACTATGATGCGTAGATACGAAATATGATGCGTAAATTCTCACTGGCGCAGTTTCTGCTCATCCCTGCTCCTGACACCGAATCCTACAACCTCCCTTTCTTTAGACTTAACCCAAACCCCCGCTCCCCCCCCCCCCCCGTCCTGACACCTAACGCTACCTTCTTGTTGCCTAACCCTAAAACCCCTCTTCCTGACGCCTAACCCTAAAACCACCCTTCTTGTTGCCTAACCCTAAAACCCCTCTTCCTGACGCCTAACCCTAAAACCCCACTTCCTGATGCCTAACCCTAAAACCCCCTTCCTAACACCAAACCCTAAAACCCCCCCTTCCTAACACCAAACCCTAAAACCCCCCTTCCTAACACCAAACCCTAAAACCCCCCTTCCTGACACCTAGCCCTAAAACCCCCTTTTCTGATGCCTAACCCTAACCCCCCCCCCCCCCCTTCTTAACTGTATAATTTTCAAAACTACAAATTTCAACACGAGAAGCAGCACTTCGACCTGAAGTCACCCGTGTGCACCCCCGCCACGCACGCTATGCGTCATCACGCCGGCTGGAGTGAGAGTCATGCGCATAAATGGTTTAGTCTTAGAGAACCACGCATGCGCAGGATTGTCACGCTGGCCTGTGTGTTGATGCATAGGGGCCAGCGTGATGACGCATAGAGGCCGGCGTGATGACGCATAGTGGCCGGTGTGATGACGCATAGTGGCCAGCGTGATGATGCATAGCGGTCGACGTGATGACGCATAGTGGCTGGCGTGATGACGCATAGTGGCCGGCGTGATGATGCATAGAGGCTGGCGTGATGACGCATAGTGGCCGGCGTGATGACGCATAGCGGTCGGCATGATGACGTATAACGGCCGGCGTAATGACACGTAGCAGCCGGCATAATGACGCGTAGCGGCCGGCATGATGACGCATAGAGGCCGGTGTGATGATGCATAGAGGCTGGCGTGATGACGCATAGTGGCCGGCGTGATGACGCATAGCGGTCGGCATGATGACGTATAACGGCCGGCGTAATGACACGTAGCAGCCGGCATAATGACGCGTAGCGGCCGGCATGATGACGCATAGAGGCCGGTGTGATGACGCATAGCGGCCGGCGTGATGACGCATAGCGGCCGGCGTGATGACGCATAGCGGTCGGCATGATGACGCGTAGCAGCCGGCGTAATGACACGTAGCGTGCACGGTGGGGGCGTGCACATGTGACTTCAGGTCAAAGTCATTAATGAATTGAACCAGGGGGACCTAGAGAGCAGCCAGGAGAATGCCGGGGGACCTCACAGGCTATGGTGGGCTAGAGGAAGCCCCAGGTAAGGCAAATTCTGATTTTAGACTGAGCTCAGGGTCCCATTAAAGGTTGTTAAATAGAGATGCTCAACTCTGAATTTGGGTGAAACCCAGATAGTAGCTATACGGATTTCACCCTGCTAATGACAATCAACTGTGCGGGGTGGGGGGGTGTCAATCTTACCTGTCTGATGTCTTCTTCAGTCCGTCCCTCGGTACCTCCCACGATGTGGTCTATGCACATCACGTGACTACTAGGGATGATCGGAATGAACAAATTCCGTTCCGCCGGAATTCGCAGATTCCGCCAGACCCAAATTCCGTCGCTATGAGAATTGCGTCGGATTTTTACGAATTTCCACGGAATTCCAGATTCCGGCAAAAAAATTATAATAATTGCAAATGGAACTTTGTTTATGCTATATGGTAGCCCACAGACCCTATTAACTGTTCCCTTTGTCCTTTATTCTCCTTCCTCACTCTCTCCTCCCGGAGGGAGGAGGGTCTCATCTTTCAGGGAATTGTAGTATTTCAAAAGCCAGCTTACATACCTTGGCTGGGAATTGAACCCAGGTCTAGTGCTCAGTAGGTAGCTCTCTTCACCACTACACTACATGCTGAAGCCAGCCTAGATGTACCATTATGATATATCCAAGAGAAAAATTAGCTTGCTTAGGGAACTGTAGGATTTTAAAAGCCAACTCACATACATTGGCCAGGCCCAGGAATTGAACCCAAGCCTACTGCTCTGTAGGCTGCTATCCTAACCATTATACCACCAACACAACACACCACAATGCTGCATGCTGAAGCCAGGCTAGCATGTACCATTGTGATATATCCAAGAGAAAAATAAGCTTGCTTAAGGATCCTAACCATTATACCACCAACACTACATGCTGAAACTTCTTGGAGTAGACTTACTTCATCCCTCCAAAAGACACTCATACATCCCCATAAAATCATTCAACAGCAACTGCGTGCACAGTCTTTGTTTACACAGTCTCTGTGGCACAATTGGTTAGCGTGTTTGGCTGTTAGCTGAAAGGTTGGTGGTTCAAGCCCACCCAGGCATGGCCTTGCCTTTTGTGTTCAACAGTTGTCCGAAGAGAACCCCAGATAGCCAGGTAGATTCATCTCTCTCTCTCTCTCTCTCTCTCTCTCTCTCTCTAGTAGGGATGGTCACCGCTTTCCGCGGAATTGTATTTTCCGCAATTTTAGGCGGAAATTGGTCATTCCGTTCCGTTTGGTCGGAACGGAATTGCTTTTTCAATCTGGCGGAATTCTTAAATTGCCTGTGAAATTCTGCCGGTATCCGTTGATGGTTTTAAGCTGAAAATTCTGTTCAATGGCATCAAGTCCTAGAGAGAAAGAATGAGAGCTAATTTTTTTCTTGAGTATATCACATTGGCCTCAATTAACTAAGCTTAACTCCTTTCTTTAATAACTCTTCTGAGGTGTTTTACAGTTATCACAATTATATCACCATGGAGATAACTGTAAAATAGCTCAGAAGAGTTATTAAAGACAGGAGTTAAGCTTAGTGAATTGAGGCCAATGGTACATGCTAGGCTGGCTTCAGCATGCAGAATTGTAGTGTGTTGTGTTGGTGGTATAATGGTTAGGATAGCAGCCTACCGAGCTCTAGACCTGGGTTTGTTTCCCAGCCAATGTGAGTTGGCTTTTGACATGCTACAAATCCTTAAGCAAGCTCATTTTTCTCTTGGATATATCACAATGGTACATGCTAGGCTGGCTTCAGCATGTAGCATTGTAGTGTGTTGTGTTAGTGGTATAATGGTTAGGATAGCAGCCTACCAAGCAGTAGGCCTCGGTTTGATTCCCGGCCAATGTGAGTTGGCTTTTGACATACTACAAACCCTTAAGCAAGCTCATTTTTCTCTTGGATATATCATAATGGTACATGCTAGGCTGGCTTCAGCATGTAGTGTTGGTTGTGGTGTAGTGGTGAAGAACGCTACACTCAGACCTGGGTTCAATTCCCAGCCAAGGTATGTAAGCTGGCTTTTGAAATACTACAATTCCCTGGAAGATAAGACCCTCTGGGAGGAAGGGATTAGAAATACCTGTTATTAGGCAGAAATCAGTTTGGTGGGGAAACAAATTTGAATTCCGTAAAATTTTGCGGAATTTAAATATTTTCCGCGGAATTCCGTTTTAGCCCTATAGCAATTCCGTTCCATCATATCGGAACCGGAATCTCCAAATTCCAGCCGGCATCGCGGAATCCAGCGACCATCCCTAGTGACTACAAACACTTCCTTCTTCAACCCGCCGCGTGGAACTGCACCCCCACTGCTCCCACCATCTCTGCACCCCCCCACAGTGCTCCCACCAAATCTGCACACCCTTCTGCTCCCCCTTTGCTCCCACCACCGCTGCGTCCCTTTAGTAAATTTGAACCCCAGTGAATTTTGATTGGCTATTGTAGGCTCCACCTACTTTTCTGAATATTAATCCCAGTCACCCAATGACCAACTGTGTCAAGTTTGAAGACCCTGCCATTAACAGTGTAAGAATGGCTGCAGTTTATATTTTCCCATGTAAAAAGTTAGTTGTTTATGGCTCCGCCCACTGTTTCTAACCTTGACATGTAGTCACTCAATGACCAACTTTATGAGCTTTGGGGTCCTTGGCATCAATAAGTTGCATTTTTCCATTGAAATTAAACAAATCTTATTGGCTGTTTGTGGCCTGTCCCCTTTTCAGAATTTAAACCCCAGTCTCCCAGTGACTGATTTGAGGCTTCTGCCATTAAGAGTGTAAGAATGGTAGCAATGTAAATAATCCCCTTGAAAATCAATTGGTGAATTTTGATTGGCTGTCGTAGGCTCCACCCACTTTCCTGAATCTTAATCCCAGTCACCCAGTAACCAAGTGTGACAAGTTAGAGAACCCTGCAATTAACAGTTTAAGAATGGCTGCAGTTTACATTTTCCCATTTTAAAATGAATGGCTGAAATTTGATTGGTTGTTTATGCTCCGCCCACTTTTCTTGGATGTGTAACCTCTGGCACCAAGTGACCAACTGTGCCATGTGTGGGGACTCTGGCTTGATTACTGTGAGAATGGCAGCCTTTTACATTCTTTTCCATTGACATGAATGGGTGAAATCTGATTTGCTGTTTGTAGCTCCGCCCAGGTGTGCAGGGGGGACGCGAGACCCCCAGAACATATCATCCCAGGTAGTAAGGGATCTGTATACCAAGTTTTGTTCAAATCGGTCAAGGCGTTTTTGAGTGATTGCGGCACGTACACGCACACACGCAGATACACACACACACACACACACACACATCCGATTTTATATATACAGATTTTATTTATTTAATTTCTGGTTGGATTTGATGGACAAATGTCCTTTTTCAACCAAATGAACTATGTAACGACATGTGAATACTGTTAAAGCCTTCACACCTGGCAGATAATCTTTTGGACAGTGCAGGGATTGCCCAGTCATTTGGTGATCTTTTAAAAATAGCTCCTCAGACTAAAAAACATCTAAAATTTTCATCCTGAAGGCATCAGAGAGCTTTTGATAATGGCATGCTCATACCACTCACTCAACAACACAGATCAAATGAAACACATTATAGAAGATCCTCTCTAATGATATTGTGATAATTTACTCCTGAGTCTATTTTTGGGTGTACAGGTATATATCGTATACCAGCTGTACAAAAAGGTAAAAATGTTTTCTGTTATATTTTAGATCCTGTGACAAATACACCCACAACAGCAACTGTGACATCTCCGGCTACTTCTCCAACGACCACAACAAAGCCAACTACAACCAGCACTACAACGCCAACTACAACCAGCACTACAACAACAACTACTACTCCAACTACAACATCAACTACTACCCCAACTACAACCCGAACCACAACATCAACTACTACTCCAACTACAACATCAACTACTACCCCAACTACAACCCGAACCACAACATCAACTACTACTCCAACTACAACATCAACTACTACCCCAACTACTACCAGAACTACTACTCAAACCACATCAACCACTACCCAAACTACAACATCATCTACTGCGGGAATCATTTCTTCTTCATCTACAATGACTCTTCCCCAACTTGTTTCAATCTTACAAGACTTCTTCACAAAGCTGCAGCTACTTATCTCTGGCACTCTTCAAAAAATCCAGTAACCCTCAAGTCATAAACACCCCCAACACAAGACCCAACACAAGACCAGCATCCACAACACCGGGGTCTCCTCTGACTCTGTCCGGTCATCGATTGTCATAATCACCCCAACACAAGACCAGCATCCACAACACTGGGGTCTCCTCTGACTCTATCAGGTCATTGATTGTCATAATCACCCCCAACACAAGACCAGCATCCACAGCACCGGGGTCTCCTCTGACTCTGTCCGGTCATTGATTGTCATAATCACCCCAACACAAGACCAGCATCCACAGCACTGGGGTCTCCTCTGACTCTGTCCGGTCATTGATTGTCATAATTACCCCAACACAAAACCAGCATAGATAACACTGGGGTCTCCTCTGACTCTGCCAGGTCATTGATTGTCATAATCACCCCAACACAAGACCAGCATCCACAGCACCGGGGTCTCCTCTGACTCTGTCCGGTCATTGATTGTCATAATTACCCCCAACACAAGACCAGCATCCACAGCACTGGGGTCTCCTCTGACTCTGTCCGGTCATTGATTGTCATAATTACCCCCAACACAAAACCAGCATAGATAACACTGGGGTCTCCTCTGACTCTGCCAGGTCATTGATTGTCATAATCACCCCCAACACAAGACCAGCATCCACAGCACTGGGGTCTCCTCTGACTCTGTCCGGTCATTGATTGTCATAATTACCCCCAACACAAGACCAGCATCCACAGCACTGGGGTCTCCTCTGACTCTGCCAGGTCATTGATTGTCATAATTACCCCCAACACAAAACCAGCATAGATAACACTGGGGTCTCCTCTGACTCTGCCAGGTCATTGATTGTCATAATCACCCCCAACACAAGACCAGCATCCACAGCACTGGGGTCTCCTCTGACTCTGTCCGGTCATTGATTGTCATAATTACCCCCAACACAAGACCAGCATCCACAGCACTGGGGTCTCCTCTGACTCTGCCAGGTCATTGATTGTCATAATCACCCCAACACAAGACCAGCATCCACAACACTGGGGCCTCCTCTGATTCTGCCAGGTCATCGATGGCCATAATCACCCCAACACAAGACCAGCATCCACAGCACTGGGGTCTCCTCTGACTCTGCCAGGTCATGGATGGCCATAATGACCCCAACACAAGACCAGCATCCACAGCACTGGGGTCTCCTCTGATTCTGCCAGGTCATCGATGGCCATAATGACCCCAACACAAGACCAGCATCCACAGCACTGGGGTCTCCTCTGACTCTGTCCGGTCATTGATTGTCATAATTACCCCCAACACAAAACCAGCATAGATAACACTGGGGTCTCCTCTGACTCTGCCAGGTCATTGATTGTCATAATGACCCCAACACAAGACCAGCATCCACAACACTGGGGCCTCCTCTGATTCTGCCAGGTCATCGATGGCCATAATCACCCCAACACAAGACCAGCATCCACAGCACTGGGGTCTCCTCTGACTCTGCCAGGTCATGGATGGCCATAATGACCCCAACACAAGACCAGCATCCACAGCACTGGGGTCTCCTCTGATTCTGCCAGGTCATCGATGGCCATAATGACCCCAACACAAGACCAGCATCCACAGCACTGGGGTCTCCTCTGACTCTGTCCGGTCATTGATTGTCATAATTACCCCCAACACAAAACCAGCATAGATAACACTGGGGTCTCCTCTGACTCTGCCAGGTCATTGATTGTCATAATGACCCCAACACAAGACCAGCATCCACAGCACTGGGGTCTCCTCTGATTCTGCTGCCAATAAATGTTTTTATGGTGACACGAGCATTGGTGCCCACCCTCTCTGTTACTCTCCTCTGATTCTGTCAGGTCAGCAGTTTTCATAATCACCCCCTACACAAGACCCATCCACAACACTGGGGTCTCCTCTGCCTCTGCCAGTATGGTGGATTGTTGATGTCACTGGAAAAGTCAGTTGACTGAAAACCTGCTGAACTTTCTACTAGTTAGGCCTTCTTCACACGCGTCAGAATTCATGTGCATTTTTTGTTTTTGCAAATTCGTGTGCACTGCACATCTAATGCAAGTTAATGGCAATGCATTTAACAGGCATTATGCAAATTATTGCATCCATATTATTGGCAAAAAAAAACTGCCTATCTTTTCCATTGTTGCAAATTTTTTTCCATATTTTTGCAACAAAAATTTGCATTAGTGAGCATGAGCAACCTAATTATTGTAAATGGGCGAGTTTCTAATTTATACAAATTTTCATATACGATTGTATTTTAAGTAAAAAACTGCTGCATTTTTTTTCGCATTCCGTATGCAATGTATTGCACACAATGCAAAAAATTGCATAGAAATAGTAATTTTGTCACAAGGCAGAAAAATGAAAATTAGGGCCATTGCGAAAAATTGCAAACAAAAATTCACAATAGCTGCACATGGAATATCATATTTTTATCTCAAAAAATGTGCATGTAATTTTCCTATTGTGGAAAGCAATGCTACAGTGCAAACAGCCTAAATGTATGCTTTATTTTTCGGAATGGACATGTGAATGGCACGCGATGCAAGTCAATGGAAATGTGCATTTCGGATGCAAAAATTTTGCATGCGAGTGTAAAGTTAATTACACACAAATTCATGTAAGTAAACTTCATTGACATGCATGGAGAAACTGGAATGCAAAAATTTGTATAAAAAATGCAAACTAAAATAGTCTGTTTCCACTCAAGTGCCATGTCCATTTCAGAACAATCGGACGCAGCATCCGTGCCACTGAGAAGCCGCAGCTGAATCATGAATGGGATTGGTATGCCTGCAGCATGCTGTCTGAATCGCACAGAAAGCCTATCTGTGGAATACCCAGCGTTTCCCCCTCTGACTCGGATGCCGGGAAATGCTGTATATTCTGCACTAGTGGAAATGGGTGCAAAAAGAAGATGCGGATGCAGGAAATTGAAAAAGGCAGAAAAAACGTGCAAAACAGCGTATGAAAATCGCAAGGATAAGTGTGAGGGCACCCTGAGATCACATAAATAAAACTAAATACCCAAGAAATAATATTATCATCTCACATTCCCCCCTCCTCCTCCCCCCATTCCTTCCTTCTCCCCCACCCCATTCTCTCCTCCTCCCCGCCCCATTCCTTCCTCCTCCCCCCCATTCCTTCCTCCTCCCCCCCATTCCTTCCTTCTCCCCCACCCCATTCCCCCCTCCTCCCCGCCCCATTCCTTCCTCCTCCCCCATTCCTTCCTTCTCCCCCCCCATTCCCCCCTCCTCTCCCACCCCATTCCCCCCTCCTCCCCGCCCCATTCCTTCCTCCTCCCCCCCATTCCTTCCTTTTCCCCCACCCCATTCTCTCCTCCCCCCCCCCATTCCTCCCCCCCCCATTCCCCCCTCCTCCCCCGCATTATTAATCAGTAGATGAACCCAGTAAATGTGGAGATTCAGGTAAAATCAATAGAGGAAATCGTTGTGGTTATAGCTGGGTTTTGAATGGGCGTTATTCTAATAATATAGTAATATTATATATAATAATTAATAAATAGTATATTAATGATATTATTCAGTGCAATAAAATCAAGAGCTTAAATTATCAATGTAATTCTAAAGACATACCAAGGCAATCATCAGAAATATAATTTTCAATAAAATGATTGAAAGCACTTCCGTTGTCTTGTCACTTGTTTCACTGCTCTGTGGGGAGGTCCTAGAAAATATAGGAGGTGGAGCTAAAGATACTATCCCCTCATGGGAGGAGCAAGCAAGAGCTGGGGAGGAGTGTGTAGATTATACACAGTAAATTCACTCCCCATTCACTTGTCATTATTATTATTATTGATTTATAAAGCGTCAACATATTCTGTGGTGCTGTACAAAGGCCTGGCAGATCTGCCTTCCTTCCGTCCTTATGCCCCAATTTACCACCATGCTCTTCATCACCTATAGACAAGCCCCCGCGTGAATGGGGGACGGAATTACGACTACCCGACTACGGTTACCCCCGGGACTTCAGCGTGCAAAACATAAGGGCTGAGGCCGGGAAGACAGAAGTACTACTGGATAGTGTAATGGTTAAGGGCTCTGCCTCTGACACAGGAGACCCGGGTTCAAATCTCGGCTCTGCCTGCTCAGTAAGCCAGCACCAATTCAGTAGGAGACCTTGGGCAAGACTCCCTAACACTGCTACTGCCTATAGAGCGCATCCTAGTGGCTGCAGCTCTGGTGCTTTGAGTCCGCCAGGAGAAAAGTGCGATATAAATGTTGTGTGTTTGTTGGGTTTGTACTACCAGAACCAAACTAGCAAAACAAGGAGGCTGGGTAATATCATGTAATAGTGTAGGATGCACTAGTGGAGGAGACTACACAGATCACAGCAGGAACTATGAAGATAAAGCTAGGAAGTGAGCAGGCAGCTGTCCACTCCACGGGAGCTATGATGATACAGCAAGGTAGTGAGCAGGCAGCTGTCAGCTCTACAGGAGCTATAGACTACAGAGCAAGATTGCTCAGAGCTACTGCAGCTCTGAGCTTCCAATAACTGACACAATAAACGAGACACAATGGTTGCTCAGTGTGATCGCAGCGCTGAGCATCTGATGTCCAGCACACTGAATAGACAAGGACAGACAACAGACATACAGAAGGAATGTTTGCCAATCTAACTGCTGCCCCAGTGATAGCAAACATCCACACAGGCATGGACAGGACGAACAGGAAGGAGCGTAACTAATAGCAACCGCAGCTATAGATACGTCCACAGGATCAGAACTAGCTGGAACACTAGCCAATCACCACCATAGTGAGGCTGTGTCCAGGCAAGCAGGGATAAAAGGACAATGATGTCCACATGCAAGGCTAAACAGGACAAGGTCATTCACAATTCAATTACACAATTCAATTAATATTCAGGAAAGTGGGTGGAGTCTACAACAGCCAATCAATATTCACCTATTGATTTTCAAGGGGAGTATTTACATTGCTGCCATTCATACACTCTTAATGGCAAATGCCTCAAATCTAGTACAGTCAGTCACTGGGAGACTGGGGTTTAAATTCTGAAAAGGGGGTGGGCCACAAACAGCCAATCAGATTTGTTTAATTTCAATGGTAAAATGCAACTTAATGATGCCAAGGACCCCAAAGCTCATAAACTTGGTCATTGAGTGACTGCATGTCAAGGTTAGAAATAGTGGGTGGAGCCAAAAACATCTAACTTTTTTACGTAGGAAAATATAAACTGCAGCCATTCTTATACTGTTAATGGCAGGGTTCTCAAACTTTGCACAGTTAGTCACTGGGCGATTGGGATGAATTTTCAGAAAAGTGGGTGGAGCTACAGCAGCCAATCAAAATGCACCTATTGATTTTCATGGGGAATATTTAAACCGCTGCCATTCCTACACTGTTAATGGCAGAGGCCTCAAACCTGCTACAGTCAGTCATTAAGTGACTGGGGTTTAAAATCACTAAAGGGGCGGAGCCACAAACAGCCAATAAGATTTATTTGCTGGATAAACTGCTTCCATTCACACAATTTTGATGCCAGGAACCCGAAAGCTCACTAACTTGGTCATTGAGTGATTGTGTGTCAAGGTCACAAAAAGTGGGTGGAGTAAAAAACAGATTTCCCTGGGAAAATGTAAACTGCAGCCCTTTGTTAATGGCAGTGCTCTCAAACTTTGTACAGTTGGTTACTGGATGACTGGGATGAATATTCAGAAAAGTGGGTGGAGCCGAGAAAAGCCAATCAATATTCACCTGTTGATTTTCAAGGTAATATTAAAATTGCTGCCATTCTTGCACTTTTAATGGCACAAGCCTCAAACCTGGTACAGTTGGTCATTGGGTGACTGGGGATCAAATTCAGAAAAGGGGGCTGAGCCACAAACAGCCAATCAGATTTGTTTTTATTGAAGCCAAGCGCCTGAAAGCTCACAAACTTGATCATTGTCCAGGTTACAAAAAGTGGGCAGAGCCAAATACAAATTTCACTGGGAAAATATAAACTGCAGGTCTTCTTACACTGTTAATGGCAGGGATCTCAAACTTTGCCCAGATGGTCACTGGGTGACTGGGATTAATATTCAGGGAAGTGGGTGGAGCCTATAATGGCCAATCAAAATGTACCTGTTGATTTTCAAGGGGAATATTTAAATTGCTGCCACTGTCAATAGAAGATGCCTCAAACCTGCTGCAGTTAGTCATTGGGTGCCTGGGGTTCAAATGCTGGAGAGGGGCGGAGTCACAAACAGCCAATCTAATTTGTTTAATTTCTATGGGAATATACAAATTATTGATGCCAAAGCTCACAAACTTGGTCATTGAGTGTTTGTGGGTTAGGGTTAGAAAAAGTGGGCGGAGCCGACACCAGCCAAATACATACCCGGGCAACGCCGGGTCATCAGCTAATATATATATATAGTGTAGTATCTATTATGAGGAATCTTGGATTCTTCTTCCAATCTGAAGCCCTCTGCTTTACAAGTAGACTATTTTTCAGGCTAATAACAATGTCAGGATCATCAGTGAGTCACTTTTAAGGACAGACCTCTCCATGCTGGTTAAACCATTTGGACCATGATGTTAGTCTTCACATGACTTGCTGAATTCAGAGCACCACAGATGGTGACCTTAAAGGGAAGATCCGCGCAGACTATAAAAAACAAACTGCACTTACCTGGGGCTTCTTCCAGCTCCTGGCAGTCGATCAGTGCCCTCGCCGCAGCTCCTCTCCCTCCCGCCGTCCAGCAGGGAAGAAGCTGACCTTGCCAGGTCGGCTTCCGGGTCGGCTTCTGTGCGCTCCACGGCGGGGGTCACGTGGTGCAGGGACATCATCGGGTCTCTACTGCGCAGGCGCAGAACTACTGCGCATGCGCAGTAGAGACCAGATGATGTCACTTACACCATGTGACCCGCGCCGTGGAGCGCACATGAAGCAGACCCGGAAGCCGACCTGGCGAGGTCTGCTTCTTCCCCGCTGGACGGAGGGAGGGAGAGGAGCTGCGGTGAGGGCACCGATCGACTACCAGGAGCTGGAGGAAGCCCCAGGTAAGTGCAGTTTGTTTTTTATAGTCTGCGCGGATCTTCCCTTTAAGCCTTGTATGGGTAAATAAACTATTGATCTTTAAATGATGAACATTTAATTTTAGGCAAAAGTAATTTCTGCAACATTTCCTCACTGAAAACAAAAATTCAGATTGTGTTGATCCAGAAGTCAATTCAGTTCTCAAACCTTCCCGATAGTTCCGGGGAAGCTCTGTCTGTATCAGGATATTCCTTTTCTTCAAGGCAAATGAAAACTTATCACCACATCCATCGGTATTTTAACTGTGAATTCACTAAAGAAGCTTGCCTTATTAAGGTGTGGTTATGATAAGTTCTCACTGTGAGAGTAGACTGGAATGAATAGTAACTGGAATGAATGTAGGAGGCACCCTGAAATCATATCACTTAAAAAAAAGCATGAATGGGAGTTTAGATTAAAAAAGTGTAAATACTTAATTCAATCACAGCACTTATGACAACGCGTTTCTCGGCGAAAGCTGATTCCTCAGGTCACATACATGCCAGAAGCGTATGGGTCCGGGTCAGAAGCACCTTTAAATGAATTTAATGCATTGTCATAAGTGATGGGATTAATTGAAGTATTGAAACTTTTTTTTTTTATATTAAAACTCCATGCCAGTCATCATTTCTTTACTCTCGTTCCAGTTTCTCCTCTGCACTCTACGTCAGCAGGATACTCACCCCACAACCGGATTGTAGGGTGATTTCTTATTTGGAGCCGCGACCGAAAAGCCCATCTGAAACGCCAAAAAGAGGGTGTGTGACGTTATTCCAAGGGATTCAACAGACTTCCTAGGGAGACAGGAAAAAGCACAGAGACATCAGGAGCCCCTTATGGTGTAGTATGTCAAGTGCTGATCACGTGGCCTTAAATACAGTGACCAGATTTTTCTGGGTCCAACCTGGGACGGGGAAGGGGGGGTAATGGAGGGCATGTTGGGGATCAGGGGCACGCTGAAAGATGGGCGTGGCCATGACATTGTATGGGCGGAGCATAACCGTAACTCCAAAGCAGCAAATATAGCCAACTATGACCATTAAATAATAAATGCAGCAACAGTTACCCCAGATACCAGTATATAAATGCAATGTGGGCAAAATTTCAGCAGAAAATAAACGCAATTTGGGCCACATTTCAGCAGAAAACAAACGCAATTTGGACCACATTTCAGCAAAAAACAAACGCAATTTGGGCCACATTTCAGCAAAAATCAAAGGCAATTTGGGTAACATTTCAGCAAATAACAAAGGCAATTTGGACAACATTTCAGCAAAAAACAAACGCAATTTGGGCCACATTTCAGCAGAAAATAAACGCAATTTGGGCCACATTTCAGCGAAAAACAAACACAATTTGGGCCACATTTCAGCAGAAAATAAACGCAATTCGGGCCACATTTCAGCAAAAAACAAACACAATTTGGGCCACATTTCAGCAGAAAATAAATGCAATTTGGGCCACATTTCAGCAGAAAACAAACACAATTTGGGCCACATTTCAGCAGAAAATAAATGCAATTTGGGCCACATTTCAGCAAAAAACAAACGCAATTTGGGCCACATTTCACCAGAAAATAAACGCAAATTTGGGACACATTTCAGTAAAAAACAAACGCAATTTGAGACACATTTCAGCAAAAAACAAACACAATTTGGGACACATTTCAGCAAAAAAAAAATAAAAAATAATAATTTACTCACCTGGCAGAAGCCTTCTCTCCTGGCCTCTGGTGCGCAGCTCCCCATACGATCCTCCTGCAATCTTCCGCGCTGACAGGCAGAGCAGGGCTATGGGAAGATGGCGCCCGAAGCCCTGTACTGCAGACACAAATAGTCTCCAGTACAGGGCTTCGGACGCCATCTTCCCGTAGCCCTGCTCTGCCTGCCGGAGACTATGCAGGCTGGAGTGGGGCTGCGGGCTATGAACTGGCGTGGCATTTATTAGACGCCGTGGCCAGTTCAAGCAATTGTACGGTGGCCAGAGTCCCGAGGCCGGGACATCCCGCGGCTAAAAGTGGGACGTTTCCCGGGACCTCATGCAGCCTGGGACAGGGACCCCGAATCCGGGACCTGTCCCAGGTAAAGCGGTACGTATGGTCAGCGTACATTAAGGAGCAACATAACACTCACAAGTGTGGGTTGCACGACTAGCAACCGCAGTACGGAGGCAGGTGAGGAAATCCCATCCTCACCCGGGTTCTTTAGTCATCAGATATGTGGGTTGCGCTCCAGAAAAAAGCAATCGTTCAGAAATTGAACACTAGACTAACCCCCCAAAGCAGCTGGGGGGCTGTGACATAACAACGGGGAGGGAGAAGGCGCTCAAAAAAATAGGTGGTAGTGGAAGAACTATATTATGTGACTAAAAATAGCAAAAAATATAAATCATAAAAATGGCTTACCTCAAAGGAAGGGGCAAAGCCAATTGCAAACAAATAGTTTATTATTCATCAGAGAGTCACTGTCAATGATAACGCGTTTCGTGGAACACAGTCCGCTTCCTCAGATCAAACACAAAGCAGTGTCTTTATACAATAGACAGTAAGTGTTGAAGTGCCTAAAACCCTACTTTTAGGTGCTCCGAACTTACTGTCTACTTTGCCCCTTTCTTTGAGGTAAGCCATTTTTATTATTTATATCTTTTGCTATTTTTAGTAATATAACCATAGATATACCGTTTATCCACCACCACCTATTTTTGGGGAGCCTTCTCCCTCCCAGTCATCAGAAAGGCCGAGGGGGGGCGGGACTTCCCCCCATGCCCATGCCAGTGGTTGCCTTTGGAAGTAACCCTCCCTTGTGAGTATATTTCTACGTTCACACAGTATTAACTTTATCGGGCGATATTACACCATATCCGGCTCCCGGCGTCCGTGTGTCTTTTTCTGTCTCTACTAGTGTTGATCACAGTGATGTCCATACACGGTACAATAAAAATGTTACATTTTCCCGTTTATTCAACCAAAACGATTGAATCAAATGAAAGTTTAAAAGAATCTTTTTTTTCGATTAAGAAAAAATAATCAATTATCCCTTTTTTTTCAATAAAAATGGGGTCGAACATGTTGGAAAAATCTTTATATTCGATCTAAGGGTATAATTGAACAAAATGATCTAATTGAAAAAAATGAAAAAATTGTCCCTTGTATGGGCACCTTTAGAGTGTTGTCTTATCACTCCAGTCACTCTGCGACCCCCAAAAGCAGATTGGCAGCCGCAGAGTGGCTCTGTTGTTCCTCTGCACCGCCATATGGCGTCATCTCACAAGAAGCGCGATTTGACGGGAGCTTCCACGAGCGCAAGCTCTCATCACTGTAAACAGCGGGGCACAGCGATCAGCCTGCCAGCGGCTGATTAGTGCTGGCCGGCTGGTTTTTAAAGTTATATACAAAAATGTATTTATAGAAAGCTGACATCTAACGCAGCACTGCACAGAGTATTGTCTTGCCACTTAACTGTCCCTTGGAGGGGCTCAAAATCTAATACTTGCCATAGCAATATGTTTATATAAGTATTGTGTTGTGTATTTAACTTAGTCTAGGGCTAATTTGGGCAGGAGGGGGAAATAAAAAAATAGTGTTTTTTTAATTCAAAATATAGGTGTTCTTTTATTAATAAAATGAAAATAGCAGCACTAATCAATTACCACCTATTAGTGAGAAAAAAGGGGGTACAATTTATTTGTGTGTAAAGTTGTATGGCCGAGCAATAAACTGTTAAAGTTGTGAAGTGCAGAATTGTAAAAAATGGCCTGCTCATGGGGGCTCAAGATAGGTTAAGTTATCACCTCTGTAGTTATTCTTGGAAGGATATATACAGTGTGATGGCATACAAGACATGGAAGCCATCTTGTATGACCTTATGGGGGAATCCATTTTGTGTATGTCCGTATGCTGTGTGTGAAATACTACCCTATGTAAACCTATGCATTGTAGTTCATTTGGAGAGAGCAAAGACTTTCTATCTCTTATGCAAAGGGACGAGAGTTAGCATCCCCTCTGAAGACTACACATAATGACATGTAAACACCTGACCCAGCCGGCAGCCGCCATTCAGTAGCACACTAAAAGGAGGAGGCTGGCCTGAAAGCATTAAGCTATGGTCAATGCAAACACTGTATTGTCATATGTAAACATCACCTAGACCATCTGGTGTCTCAGAGTCGGCAGAGATGGGATGATGCAGGAAATGCAGATATTTGCATGTAAAAGTAAGTCTGGATGTACCAGAGATGATGACACCTGTTTTTATAGGATAGGCGGAAACAGGAGCCCCAGGTTACATTCCCTCCTGTAAAAATCAAGATTCAGAAAGCGTAATCCCCAGGAGGTAGCAAAAAGCTCGGATATACCCCTAATTGATCATCAGAGGCGCGTCCTTCTGCACCCAGAATTAAGCATTACACGGGGTAACGTTTATTTCTATTTTACTCCCTTTTTATTTTATAGCAAATTGTCTTGTTCTAGGTCTTTGTCATTTTACTGTTGTTTTTGTGAATATTGTTGTATTTATTCCACCTTTTGGAATATTATATTTTTTTTTAATAAGTTGGGGCTTCTGTGTACTAAGCGGAGATTTCCATCTCCCCGAGAGAGACTGCAGAGTATTGTGTTACAGACCAGAGTCGTATTGTATGCACATGGACACATAACGTTAGCTCCCTTGTGCGATTGGTAAGATGCACTGTCTGTCCCAGGAGAGGACGTCAGGATGTGTGCTCCTAATCCATTGATAGGTTTGATGCAATGAATGGGTTTGCATGTCTGCACTATGCATGTTACAGGGCCAGAGTTAGGACACCTATGTTTACCTGGGTACTTCTGCGCAGTATAGGTGACTAAGCATAAGAATGCATTTTTCTGTGAACTAAAACCCTGGCTTTTAATTTAGCTGTAGGGATAACAGTTGTGCCTGGATGAGTGAATCTGTGAATGCATTTGTTTGAACATTTGCATGCGAGAGTGCGAAGGGTTAATAGATTTTTGCTGTTTTCTAGCCACACCCCCTTCAGCACCTCCCTTTCCTTAATAACTTATATAATGTCCTAACTAGAGGCGATGCGCCTGGATATATGTATTGTATTGTATGCTCAGACTGTTCTTTGCTACCGTGTGGCTTCCTTGTAGTTTTGCCTAAAGCTTGCAACTGATCCAAGATACATGACGCCAGCCTGAGGGTGAGCAGCTCGACAGCAGTGTATGAAATTGTCATAAGGGTCCTAGACAGGGACAGATAGGAATCTGTTCTGATTTTACTAATGCTCTGCTCCCGCACTATGACCATAACTTACTAAACTTCTCTCTCTGCTCCCCTCTTCTTACTATGCTGCCACAAGCACGCTCACATACTCGCAGAAACTACCGCAACATTGACATGCAATCTGTCTCTGATGTCATGGCTCCTCTCCGCACATCATCCTTCACTGACCCAGACTTGGCAGCTACACACTACGTGTAACGATTGGGGAATTATTTCCGTGGTCAGCGCACAGGACGCGTGCCGACACTACGGAAATCCTCCACAAGCGTGTAAATTGAGAGAACCCAGCTATGGTGCTATGCACCTGTAGAGGGAGATTCCCACTGGCAGATGGAGCTGTGGAGTGCCGACGAACACAGCCTCTGCCCTGCCACAGATGCCAGATGGGAATTGTACGAGTTAAAGCAATGCAGGGCAAGATAGCCCTTAAAGAGAGAGAGAACACGGAGACAGAATGTATGTGTGTCCACCAATCTAGTCGCCACCCAGCGACGGTGAACACACAACAGCGGAAATGAAGTGAGAACGCAATCGACAGAGTGGCGATTGCCAATAGTGACACAAGACTGAACTAGACAGAGCACAAGTATAAAGAAAGAGCACAGAGACAGAATGAATGTGTGTCCATCAATCTAGTCGCCACCCAGCGACGGTGAACACGCATCAGCAGAAACAAAGTATGAATGCAATCGCCAGACTGGCGATTGCCAACAGACACAAGTCCGAGCAGGACAGAGCACGAGAGTAGCAAAAGGCACAGCAAGCAACAACAATTAGAACATCAAGGAAAATAACAAACGCTAGCTAAACGCGAACACCGCATTCATTCGCAACAGCGAACGCGTTTTAGACACGATCACCGCACGTTAGGCGCCCAGTGATAAGCGTGCCACCCTAACTAACCAATACAACACAAACACGAAATAACAGAAACTGTGAAGAAACGCGGAAAAGCCGCCGCATGGACGCAAGCTGAGGCGGCTGTTTCCGCGGCTGGCATAGCGGAACGCGGAGAAACCGCCGCGTCTGACGCGGCGGTTTGTACGCATAGGCCTGCCTCTCTCAGTAAGGTGGGATGCGGAGGAAACGCCGCACGCTCAGACAGCGTGGCGGCGGATTCCGCATCCCATACAGCTACAACATTACAACACATGACTGGTGTGGCTGGGACTGATAGTCCACACTGGTTTAGGAGGACGCGTGCGCGCGCAGAGAGGCAGGGCCTTTATGGCAGTCAGAGGAAGGTCAGCTGACCAGGCCGGTCAGCTGACAAGTGCAGCAACTTTCATTGGTCCAGCACTTAAGGGAGGTGCTGGAGAGCACTGATGTATATATACTGGGCATTCATCTGGTGTCTGGCGTTGTGATCACTACGTGGTAGCACTCAGACCTTGTCTGTATCTGTGTTCTAGCATAATTTCCAAAGGTGTTGATGGCCAAGGATCTCACACCTTAGCGTCAGGAATATTGAACTGTATTATTTGTTATGACCTTCTGCCTGCCTGACCATTCCTTTGAACTCTGATTCTGTACCTTGCTACTTCTGATCTCCTGTTGCCAAACTCTGCTCGTTCCTGGACTCTGTATTTGCCTCCTGATTCTGTACCTTGCTACTTCTGATACTCTGTTGCCATACCCTGCCTGTTCACTGGATTCTGCACCTGTCTCCTGAATCTGTACTTGATCTGTCTGTGTGTTGACGACCTGGCTTGTCCGACCTCGAGAACTAGCCTTACTGTCAGGGGCAGTTCCCAGACCTGTGAGTGACGTCCTCTCACTGGTGTCGCTCCTACTCTGTCCTTCCCACCTTCAGCCTGGCTCCTCCCCCGGGAGAGTCTAGGCCTACGGAAGGAACATTCCTCTGTGTGTACTCAAAGTATTACTGTTGCATAACATTCACTCGTTACTCAGGTGTCCAGAGGTTAGAGTATATATCTGATTATCGGTGATACTGCAGATCACCAATAATCGGGTATATTCTGCATTCTCGGTGATACTGCAGATCACCGGTAATCAGACCCTCTCTGTGTTACACCGATCGTTACAGAAACAAGTCAGATTGAATCTACTGCTCTTCCGCAAGAGCGAGTGCGATCCGTACATGGGAACAAAACTGAAAGGGTCCACTGCTCTTCCGCCACCTGTTCTTTGAATCCTATCCCTCCCCATCCCATTCCGCAGCTATCCTCATCCCTCACCGTTGTCCTAACATCATTGTTCAACCTATCCTTCTCCACTGGTCTTTTTCCATCCTCACTCAAAAAGGCCGTTGTAACACCACTACTAAAAAAAACATCTCTAGATCCCACTGTGCTCACCAACTACCGTCCAGTGTCACTTCTCCCATTTGCATCTAAATTACTTGAATACCATATTCATGCTGAACTAAGACAGTATTTATCTGATAAATAATTCTCTGCTTGATCAGTTCCAGTCTGGCTTTCGGGCAAACAGCTCCACAGAAACAGCCCTTACTAAAGTGGCCAATTGTCTTCTTACAGCTAAATCCAAAGGCTATTATTCCAAACGCATCCTTCTTGATCTGTCATCAGCGTTTGATACTGTTGACCACACTTTACTCCCACAGAATCTTTCATCTATTGGCATGTACCATCTACAGCAGCTGAAAAAGTTTGGCCTACCTCAAAATTTAAGGGTGCAGTTCTACACTGCAATCATCGAATCCACCATAACATCATCTATGACTGTATGGTTCAGCTCCTGCTCAGCATTAGAAAAGGGGAGGCTGCAGCGCATCATCCGATCAGCGGAAAGGATAATTGGCTGTAGCTTACCTTCCCTGCAGGAGCTTTACACTAGCAGGTGCAGAAAGAGAGCAACCAAAATTGCCTCTGACCCCTCCCACTCTGCTCACTCCATCTTCCCCAGATTGCCTCTGACCCCTCCCACCCAGCTCACTCCATCTTCCCAAGACTGCCTCAGACCTCTCTCACCCAGCTCACTCCATCTTCCCCAGATTGCCTCTGACCCCTCCCACCCAGCTCACTCCATCTTCCCAAGACTGCCTCTGACCCCTCCCACCCAGCTCACTCCATCTTCCCCAGATTGCCTCGGACCTCTCTCACCCAGCTCACTCCATCTTCCAGCGCATGCCTTCAGGAGTAAGATTCCGGTCAATCGCTACCAAAACCTCCAGACACAGGAACAGCTTTTTTCCTCAAGCGGTAGCCATACTTAATGCTGAACCACGTTAGAGCTGCTAGGACTTGATAGTAATCAGCACAGAACTGTAAATGAACAATTCTCACATTGCTTACTGCCACTATACTTATAATGTCCTTGACTTGTAATATACACACTGCCTGTCCTTGTATTGTTTTTGTTTGTGTTTGTTAAGCAACTGCCAAGACAAATTCCTTGTAAGTGCAAACTTACTTGGCGAAATAAAATTGATTCTGATTCTAATTCTGATTAAGGGCCTCGTCTCTCCTGGATATCTTCATATCTCTGGAAGGTCTTTCACTGTCTCTTACTCAGATCAGACCTCCTCTTCACATCCTTTATCTATGGAGGTACCTCAAGGCTCTTTCCTGGGCCCCCTCTTCTTTTCCATCTACATGCACGGTCTTGGTAACTTAATCAACTCATTTGGCTTTCAATACCACCTATACGCAGACGATACACAACTGTACCTCTTGGCCCCAGACCTTAACTCCCTCCTCACATGTGTTCCTGACTGCTTGTCTGTTATGTCATCTTTCATGACCTCTCCCTTCTTAAAACTCAATATGAATAAAACAGAACCAGTGGCGGACACAGCCAGCAGTGGGCCCCTGTGCAAAATTGTAATTGTGGGCCCCCTATGACCTGCGGCGCGCTACGCGCGCCACGGCAAAATATGGGCGTGGCTACAACCTAATAGTGGACAGAACCTGGGCGTGGCAATGACCGGATGAGGGCGGAGCTAACTGTAACTTAAAGCGAACCCGGGCTGAGGGTTTATTTCCTTTTAAACAATACTAGTTGCCTGGCGGCCCTGCTGATCTATTTGGCTGCAGTAATAAACTGAATTACACCAGCAACAAGCATGCAGCTTAATCTTCTCAGTTCTGACAATATTGTCAGAAACCCCTGACCTGCTGCATGCTTGTTCAAGGTCTATGGTTGAAAGAATAAGAGGCAGAGGACCAGCACGGCAGCCAGGCAACTGGTATTGCTTAAAAGGAGAGAAATATGGCAGCCTCAAGATTATTCTCACCTCAGGTTCCCTTGAAAAGTGCAACACAAAGACAGTGGGCCCAAGTTTTGGTGACCCTTTCCCCAGAAAATTCACATAATTGTGCAGGTTTTCTCAAGAAAATACACATCATGTCGGCAGATATGCCCAGAAAATACGTGCAATCATGTCGGCAGATATGCCCAGAAAATACGTGCAATCATGTAGGCAGATATGCCCAGAAAATACGTGCAATCATGTCGGCAAATATGCCCAGAAAATATGTGCAATCATGTCGGCAGATATGCCCAGAAAATACGTGCAATCAAGTCGGCAGATATGCCCAGAAAATACGTGCAATCAAGTCGGCAGATATGCCCAGAAAATACGTGCAATCAAGTCGGCAGATATGCCCAGAAAATACGTGCAATCAAGTTGGCAGATATGCCCAGAAAATACGTGCAATCAAGTCGGCAGATATGCCCAGAAAATACGTGCAAACAAGTCGGCAGATATGCCCAGAAAATACATGCAAACAAGTCGGCAGATATGCCCAGAAAATACGTGCAATCATGTCGGCAGATATGCCCAGAAAATACATGCAATCATGTCGGCAGATTTGCGCAGAAAATACATGCAATCATGTGGCAGACCTGCCCAGAACATACACCTGCTAATATAAATAAAAAAACAAAAACATTTACTCACCTGCAGCAGCAGACCTCCTGTCCCAGCCTCCATCCGGCGCGCAGCTCCCATGGGTGGTTGGGTGGATAGGTAGCCTGGTGGGTGGGTGAGTGGGTGGGTGGGTTGGTAGCCTGGTGGGTGGGTGGGTTGGTAGCCTGGTGGGTAGGTAGCCTGGTGGGTGGGTGGGTAACTAGCCCGGTAGGTAGGTAGGTAGGTAGCCTGGTGGGTGGGTGGGTAGGTAGGTAGGTAGCCTGGTGGGTGGGTTGGTAACTAGCCTGGTAGGTAGCCGGGTGGGTGGTTAGGTAGGTAGCCTGGTGGGTGGGTAGGTAGCCTGGTGGGTGGGTAGGTAGGTAGCCTGGTGGGTGGGTTGGTAACTAGCCCGGTAGGTAGCCGGGTGGGTGGTTAGGTAGGTAGCCTGGTGGGTGGGTAGGTAGCCTGGTGGGTGGGTTGGTAACTAGCCCGGTAGGTAGCCGGGTGGGTGGTTAGGTAGGTAGCCGGGTGGGTGGTTAGGTAGGTAGCCGGGTGGGTGGTTAGGTAGGTAGCCGGGTGGGTAGGTAGGTAGGTAGCCTGGTGGGTGGGTGGGTAGCCGGGTGGGTGGGTAGGTAGTCTGGTGGGTGGGTTGGTAACTAGCCCGGTAGGTAGCCGGGTGGGTGGTTAGGTTGGTAGCCGGGTGGGTAGGTAGGTAGGAAGCCTGGTGGGTGGGTAGCCTGGTGGGTGGGTGGGTAGGTAGGTAGGTAGGTAGGTAGCCGGGTGGGTGGGTAGGTAGCCTGGTGGGTGGGTTGGTAACTAGCCCGGTAGGTAGCCAGGTGGGTGGTTAGGTAGGTAGGTAGCCGGGTGGGTAGGTAGGTAGGTAGCCGGGTGGGTAGGTAGGTAGGAAGCCTGGGGGGTGGGTAGGTAGCCGGGTGGGTAGGTAGGAAGCCTGGTGGGTGGGTGGGTAGGTAGCCGGGTGGGTAGGTGGGTAGGTAGCCGGGTGGGTGGTTAGGTAGTCGGGTGGGTGGTTAGGTAGGAAGCCTGGTGGGTGGGTAGGTAGCCGGGTGGGTAGGTAGGTAGGAAGCCTGGTGGGTGGGTAGGTAGCCGGGTGGGTAGGTGGTTAGGAAGCCGGGTGGGTAGGTAGGTAGGTAGCCGGGTGGGTAGGTAGCCAGGTGGGTAGGTAGCCGGGTGGGTGGTTAGGTAGTCGGGTGGGTGGTTAGGTAGGAAGCCTGGTGGGTGGGTAGGTAGCCGGGTGGGTAGGTAGGTAGGAAGCCTGGTGGGTGGGTAGGTAGCCTGGTGGGTAGGTAGGAAGCCTGGTGGGTGGGTGGGTAGGTAGCCGGGTGGGTAGGTAGGTAGGTAGCCGGGTAGGTAGGTAGGTAGCCAGGTGGGTAGGTAGCCGGGTGGGTGGTTAGGTAGTCGGGTGGGTGGTTAGGTAGGAAGCCTGGTGGGTGGGTAGGTAGCCGGGTGGGTAGCTATCCGGGTGGGGGGCCCGACTCCTATCCTCCCTCCCTCCCTTCCTCACCTCGGGGGGCCCCCTCCCGATATGCGCGCCGGGAGAGCGAGCGGCAAATGCAGGAAGTCTTCAGGGCTCTCCAGGCAGACGTTAGAGGCCCAGCCGCTTAGTCTCCAATATGTCTCCAACTGGAGACATATCGGAAACCAAGCGGCTGAGCCCTCTAGCGGATGCCTGGAGAGCCCTGAAGACTTCCTGCATTTGCTGCTCGCTCGCTCCCTCTCCCGCCGCGCATATCGGGAGGGGGGCCCCCCGAGGTGAGGGAGGGAGGGAGGATAGGAGTCGGGGCCCCCCGGGGGGAGAAAATTATAAAAAAATATATATAAAAAAAAAAAATATAAAAAAAAAGAAAATACTTAATGGGCCCCTGAAGAAAACGGAACTTCAGGGGCCCTCGTGCGGCGGCACGGCCTGCACGGCCGTATGTCCGCCACTGAACAGAACTAATCACCTTTCCACCATCTCTGTCCACCTCTCTGCCTGATATAGCAATTAATGTTGATAAAACCCCTATAACTTCAGTTCCTAAAGCACAGTGCTTAGGGGTAATATTTGATTCTCCTCTCTCATTTATTCCTCACATTCACTCCCTAACCAGCTCCGGTCATCTCCAACTCAAAAACTTAACTCGCATCCGACCTTTTCTCACTCAGGACACAACTAAAATGTTAGTACATGCTCTTATAGTATCTCGTCTGGACTATTGTAATATATTGCATGGGGGACTACCAACGAACCGACTGGCACCGCTCCAATCTGTACTGAACTTGTCTGATTGTCTCATTCATCTCTCTTCCTCTGCTGCTCCTCTCTGCAGGGGAGGACTGGCCAGGGGGGGAGGGGGGAGATTTCCCCCCAGGCTGCCTCTCATTTAATGATTTAGGGCTGGCCGATCCACCAATCTTTTCGATAATTATTATTGAATCAGATGAAAACTTGTGCTGCCACAAACATACCCAATCGACGATTTGACTGATTTCGGGTGGAAATTAGTTGAATGTATTGATCTGAGATGCTGGGAAATCTCAGGTCGATGTGGTCGATCAAGTGCAGCAGTCACGAACGATGAATGTGATGGAAACCCGGGCCATTGTCCCTCAAAATATATTATGTGCCCCCTGATGCCTGTGCATTATACTTTACCTGTCACGCTGTCCCTCAAGTGTCCTTGCTGTATTTCTGCATTGGCGCCCACGTGACCGTCGGCATATAGCATGTGGGGCGCATGTGTGACATCATTTGGGCTGGGGCTGCGGTTAAAACGGGCCTCTAGTTTGTACTTTCCCTACAGGCCAAAAGGCCTCAGTCCTCCCCTGCCTCTCTGTCAAGCTCTTCTTTGGCTGCCAATTACCCAGAGGATCCACTTTAAACTCTTAACCCCAATAAAGCTCTCCATAATCTCTCTCCCCGGTACATCTCCTCACTAGTTTCCAGATACCAACCCAACCGCAATCTCAGATTTGCACATGAGATTCTTTTGTTCTCCTCTAGAATGACCTCCTCGCATTCATATATACAAGACTTCTCACAGGCCTCACCCCTCCTCTAGAATGCCCTTCCACAGCACATCCATCACTCTCCAACCTTTGAAATCTTTAAACGCTCCCTTAAAACTCACTTTTTCCTACAGGCATATGCTCTAGCTTAGGCTGGTCCCCTTCAATCTCTCAAGTTGTACTCCTTACTAGATAACCTAAACACGCACTGCGCCTGCATGTATACTGCATACTCCCTCACCTCTTGTTTCTACCATTCCTTTAGATTGTAAGCTCACAAGGTCAGGGCTCACTCACCCTTTTGTGTCTTGGATTTTGTTGTTCATAGCTGTCAGTGTAATCAGCAGTTCTGTATTTTGTATCCGTGTCCATATTTGATGTATAGCATTGTCTGTATCATTATGTATCCCTTGTTTGTTTTCCTACTTTGTACAGCGCCACGGAATACGTTGGTGCTTTATAAATCAACAATAATAAATAATATTAACTGCTAAAATCAGAGCCGTTGACTTCAATGTTATTCCCAAAGCTTCATCTATAATCAGCCAGCAATTATGCATACATTTCAAATCCAAATGTTAAATTAAATTGGCCAGCAATTTTATGGAAAAGTTTGGCAATCAAAATTGGCAAGATTTGCCATGAGTCTGAAGTTGAAAGTCTCTCTCGCTCATCCCTAGATGCATCATTTACATCCTTCCATTTCCTTGAGATATCTTTATACAACCTCTATATACACATAATCCAGCATGGAGGGGCTCAGTGAAGGTGGCAGTGAAGGTGTGGAGGTGTCTGATGGGGTCACACAGGGCATAAAAGGAGATCTGCCCAGCCTCATAATCCAGACATATCCTGACTCTATCACTGGGGATCCCATCAGGTAACCGGAGCTGTTTCCTGTCATGTATCACTGAGTACTGATTAACTCTTCTGTCCAAACCCCAGGATTTGTGATTACATCCAATCCCTGACTGATCTCTTCTCCTGGCTATACTGGGGTAACACATCCCGACTCTCCACCTATCTGATCCCCCAACATCCACTTCAGTTCCCAGCAATGTCGCCCTGAGGAGAAACCCAGGCTGCTCAACACCTGAGGCCAATGCTGGAATCTCTCTGGTGTTTCTAAGAAATGCTGGCTTTTTATTAACCAGGATGCAGTTTTTCTGTCATCTGATACAGTGGGATGCGAAAGTTTGGGCAATATTGTTAATCGTCATGATTTTTCTGTATAAATCGTTGGTTGTTACAATACAAAATGTCAGTTAAATATATCATATAGGAGACACACACAGTGATATTAGAGAAGTGAAATTAAGTTTATTAAATTTACAGAAAGTGAACAATAATTGTTTAACCTCCTTGGCGGTTAATTTTTTTTGCCTAATTGGCAAAAATCCTTTTTTTTTAAATTTTTTTTTTTTTTGTTTCATGTAAAGTTACCAGAGTGGTAGCTACATGAAACACCACTAGAGGGCGCATGTGTCCCTCTAGTGCGATCGTCGCCGGCATCTATAGCAAACAGGGGAACGCGTATATAACGCGTTCCCCTGTTTGGCTTCTCCTGTCGCCATGGCGACGATCGGGATGACGTCATGGACGTCAGCCGACGTCCTGACGTCAGGCACACCCGATCCAGCCCATAGCGCTGCCCGGAACTCATTGGTCCGGGCAGCGCAGGGCTCTGGCGGGGGGGGCCCTCTTTCGCCGCTGCGTGCGGCCGATCGCCGCAGAGCGGCGGCGATCAAGCTGTGCGCGCGGCTAGCAAAGTGCTGGCTGCGCGCACAGCAATTTACAGATTAAAAATCGCCCCACCAGGGGCTGAGATCTCCCCCTGCGCGGCATAGCCCGAGCTCAGCTTGGGCTTACCGCCAGGGAGGTTAAACAAAATTAGACAGGTGCATAAATTTGGGCACCACAAAAAATAAATGAAATCAATATTTAGTAGATCCTCATTTTGCACAAATTACAGCCTATAAAGGCTTCCTGTAGGTTCCAATGAGAGTCTGGATTCTGGGTGAAGGTATTTTGGACCATTACTCTTTACAAAACATCTCTAGTTCATTCAGGTTTGATGGCTTCCGAGCATGGACAGCTCTCTTCAACTCACACCACAGATTTTCAAATATATCCAGGTCTGGGGACTGAGATGGCCATTCCAGAACGTTGTACTTGTTCCTCTGCATGAATGCCTTAGTGGATTTTGAGCAGTGTTTAGGGTCTGTGTCTTGTTAAAAGATCCAGCCCCGCTGCAGCTTCAGCTTTGTCACTGATTCCTGGACATCGGTCTCCAGAATCTACTGATACTGAGTGGAATCCATGCGTCCCTCAACTTTGACAAGATTCCCAGTCCCTGCACTGGCCACACAGCCCCACAGCATGATGGAACCACCACCATATTTTACTGTAGGTAGCAGGTGTTTTTCTTGGAATGCTGTGTTGTTTTTCTTCCATGCATAATGCCCCTTGTTATGTCCAAATAACTCAATTTTAGTTTCATCAGTCCACAGCACCTTATTCCAGAATGAAGCTGGCTTGTCCAAATGTGCTTTAGCATACCTCAAGCGGCTCTGTTTGTGCTGTGGGCGGAGAAAAGGCTTCCTCTGCATCACTCTCACATACAGCATCTCCTTGTGTAAAGTGTACTGAATGGTTAAATAATGCACAGTGACTCCATCTGCAGCAAGATGATGTTGTAGGTCTTTGGTGCTGGTCTGTTGGTTGACTCTGACTGTTCTCACCATTCGTTGGAGAGAGAGAGAGAGAGAGAATTTTTTTCCAGTGGAACGGAATTTGCTGGTTCTGATCATCCCTAATTTACATTCCTGTAGATCCTCCTGGTGGTCCCAGGCTTGTGTGATGCAGCCACGGCAGAAGTTGTGACCACACGGCAAGGTCACAGGATCTCTGTAGATCTCTACACAGATGGAGCAGCGCAGCTCAGAGGTCACATCAGCAGATGCCACATTGCCACACCTGGAAACAAAAAATTAAATGTTATGTAACTCCAGTCACATGACGAACAATGTGAAGTTCATCACACTGTCTTTGATTGTTAATTTGTAACTCATCTTGTATGAAAAATGCTTAGGAATGTATTCACTAAACATCATTAACATTTACATGCGCAGATAGGGGGCGTTTGTGGAACAGCTGGTCCCTCTTTAACCCTCCTAATCTGCTCTGACTGGTGGCAGTATGTAGTCACAAAAGGGATATGCTTACTGGACCTTGCCACTGACCTCCTACTGACCTGCCTAATCAACCGTTCTCTATCCAGATCAGGAACATCAGACATCCGCCGGGCGGATCGTTCAGAAACAGCCTTATCAGTCCGCCGACAGACTGTACACACGCCGGACTCTCTGCTGAAACCCGCCCAGCGGGAGGTGACGACGGACCCGTCGTTGCCTTTAGTACGGCGTGTGTACGAGCCTTTAGGAATTGACCTTTCTTGACACAACTGGCATGAAAACTGTCTGTCCTCAGAATTAACATTATTCCGCTCAGTGGGTTTGGAAAACAGTTTATTCACCAAATGTATACCCTGCTTAATGATGGACACATCTAAATAATTCACGGATAAACAAGAACATTCAGCAGTGGCTGGGCTTAATTGTGGGATGAGATGTGTTTGCTGCACACACCAGGGGCGTAACAATAGACCCTGCAAGGGATGCAGCCGCATGGGGGCCCAGAAGCCACAGGGGGCCCGTCCTGAGAGACAGACAACTAAGGGCATGGAGAAAAAAACTTTCTGCTCTCTGCACAATTGTTCTAATTACTGCATCTGCTCAGCCACTAATAAGAAATCATACAAAGTTTTGCAGACAAAGATTTGTAAACCGTCCCTATTCAGTGTGCAGCAGACTCTTCTGTACAGCGTCCTGCCCCCAGGTTGGCAGGACGGGCCCCATCCAAAGTTTTGCAGGTGGGCCCAGTGATTACTAGTTACTCCCCTGGCATGCACCATAGGTTCTAACTTCTCAGGTGAACCTTGTCGCAGAATTAAAATGCCATAGACAAAACTCTGGCTGCATGTAGGCTGCATGTCCTCCCACTGATGTGACCACGCTCACAAGACCCAATCACCTCTACGCGTTTCCGTAGCAAAGGCTACACTCGTCAGGGCGATGAGTCTTTGCTAGTGAACAGTTTAAATAGTGCTTGGTGTCCCGCATCATTCGGGGAAGGCTTCAAGTTCAATTATGCAAAGTGTTCACTCCCATGTTGCACATCATGCCTTAGTGTACTTTAGAAAGTTTCTTATGCTTACAACTCCTGATTTTAAAAGATAAGAATAAAAAATATATAAAAATGGATTTTCATAATGTTGCATTTACTACATAAGCATTACACATATTCAAAGAAAGACTCCCCTAGCAATGACTCTTCTACTAACTTCCTTAGCTGTAACCACGAGCTAGACCCGGGGTGGAAAGCCGCAGCTCAGAGCGGTAACACCGAGCTACACTTGTGGTAGTCATCGGGAGGTCCATGCAGAGCATTGGGCACAGCAGGCGTTCTCTCACCTCCCGGGTGATCCAGACACTGGCAGCCACTCCTCTTCCTGTCCACGGAGGCTCTGCATCCCCCTGGTGCGACTGTCATCATGACGACAGATGACGATCTTACTACCGGAGGACGGAGGGAGAACTGCAGCGCTGGATCCCAGGAAGGTGAGTAAGTGCCGGGGCTGCTCCAGGCTCTATTTGTGGTATGATTTTTTTTCTTTCTTTTAGGCCCTAAAATCAGGAAAGAATCATACTGCCAGTAGGTCAACTTAAAGAGAAACTCCACCATCCCCACATAGTATTAATTCATCTCTATGGAAATCCATTATTATCTTAAAGGAATACTTAAGTCACCTAAAAAAAATGACTTTTACTCACCCGGGACTCCCCTCAGCCCCCTGCAGCTGAACGGTGCCCTCGCCGTGTCCCTCCGATGCACCTGGACTCGCCGGCGGCCCCTTCCAGGTTTGGCCGTCACCGGCCGACAGGCTGGGAACGCGGCTGATTATCCGCGTCCCCATCCGCAATAGCGCCCTCTATAATGCTATTGCGGCCGGGGACGCGGATAATCAGCCGCGTTCCCAGCCTGTCGGCCGGTGACAGCCAAACCGGAAGTAGCCGCCGGCGAGTCCAGGCGCATCGGAGGGGCACGGCGAGGGCACCGTTTAGCTGCAGGGGGCTGAGGGGAGCCCCGGGTGAGTAAAAGTCATTATTTTTAGGTGACTTAAGTATTCCTTTAAAGCAGTGGCGGGTCCAGAAATCTTTTTTAGGGGGTGCTATGCAGGTGCTGGACCAATTTCCGGGGGAGCTGACGACCTAAATGGGTGTGGCTACAACCTGCGGCCATGACCGGATGAGGGCGGAGCTAACTGTAATTTAAAGTGAACCCGGGGTGAGAGTGATATGGAGGCTGCCATATTTATTTCCTTTTAAACAATTCTAGTTGCCTGGCAGCCCTGCTGATCTATTTGGCTGTAGTAGTGAACTTAATTACACCAGAAACAAGCATGCAGCTAATCTTGTCAGTTCTGACAATATTGCCAGAAACCCCTGACCTGCTGCATGCTTGTTCAGGGTCTATAGTTGAAAGAATTAGTGGCAGAGGACCAACACGGCAGCCAGGCAGCTGGTATTGCTTAACCACCCTGGCGTTCTATTAAGATCGCCAGGGCGGCTGCATGAGGGTTTTTTTTAAATAAAAAAAAAACTATTTCATGCAGCCAACTGAAAGTTGGCTGCATGAAAGCCCACTAGATGGCACTCCGGAGGCGTTCTTCTGATCGCCTCCGGCGGCCAAAAGTGACACGGAAGGCCGCAATGAGCAGCCTTTCGTGTTTGGCTTCTCCTGTCGCCATGGCGATGAGCGGAGTGACGTCATGGACGTCAGCCGACGTCCTGACGTCAGCCGCCTCCGATCCAGCCCTTAGCGCTGGCCGGAACTATTTGTTCCGGCTGCGCAGGGCTCAGGCGGCTGGGGGGACCCTCTTTCGCCGCTGCTCGCGGCGGATCGCCGCAGAGCGGCGGCGATCGGGCAGCACACGCGGCTGGAAAAGTGCCGGCTGCGTGTGCTGCTCTTTATTTCATAAAAATCGGCCCAGCAGGGCCTGAGCGGCACCCTCTGGCGGTAATGGACGAGCTGAGCTCGTCGATACCGCTAAGGTGGTTAAAAGGAGATAAATATGGCAGCCTCAATATTATTCTCACCTCGGGTTCCCTTTAAAAGTGCAATGCAAAGACAGTGGGCCCAAGTTTTGGTGACCCTTTCCCGGGAAAATTCACATAATTGTGCAGGTTTTCTCAAGAAAATACACGTAATGTGAGCAGATTTGAACAAAAAACACGTTCAATAATTTGGCAGATCTGACTTCAATATGGACAATCGTTGGCAGATCTGACCCCAATATGCAAAATCGGTAGCAGATATGACTCCATTATGGACAATCGTTGGCAGATCTGACCCAAATATGCACAATCGGTAGCAGATATGACCCCAATATGGACAATCGGTAGCAGATATGACCCCAATTTGCACAATCGTTAGCAGATATGACCCCAATATGGACAATTGTTAGCTGATATGACCCCAATATGCACAATCATCAGCAGATATGACCCCAATATGCACAATCCTCAGCAGATATGACCCCAATATGCACAATCCTCAGCAGATCTGACCACAATATGAAAAATCCTCAGCAGATATGACCCCAATATGCACAATCCTCAGCAGATCTGACCACAATATGCACAATCCTCAGCAGATCTGACCACAATATGCACAATCCTCAGCAGTTCTGACCACAATATGCACAATCCTCAGCAGATCTGACCACAATATGCACAATCCTCAGCAGTTCTGACCACAATATGCACAATCCTCAGCAGATCTGACCACAATATGCACAATCCTCAGCAGTTTTGACCACAATATGCACAATCCTCAGCAGTTCTGACCACAATATGCACAATCCTCAGCAGATCTGACCACAATATGCACAATCCTCAGCAGATCTGACCACAAAATGCACAATCCTCAGCAGATCTGACCCCAATATGCACAATCCTCAGCAGTTCTGACCACAATATGCACAATCCTCAGCAGATCTGACCACAATATGCACAATCCTCAGCAGATCTGACCACAATATGCACAATCCTCAGTAGTTCTGACCACAATATGCACAATCCTCAACAGTTCTGACTAGTGTTGGGCGAACAGTATTCGCCACTGTTCGGGTTCTGCAGAACATCACCCTGTTCGGGTGATGTTCGAGTTCGGCCGAACACCTGATGGTGTTAGGCCAAACTGTTCGGCCAAATGGCCGAACTAAGAGTGCATGGCCGAACGTTACCCGAACATTCGGCTAGCGCTGTGATTGGCCGAACGGGTCACGTGGTTCGGGTAAATAAATACCCGATCCACGTCATTTCTCCGCCATTTGTCTGTGGGTTTAGCTTTGGGTAGGCAGGCAGGGTAGTTCTCTCTCCAGCCAGGCTAGCCAGGGTCCCCCTGTCATTGTGTCGCTGCTGGGAATAGTAGTACACCGCTCACCCACACTATATAGCATTGTGTTTACTGCCACTCTGTGTCTCTCTGCTGGGAACAGTAGTACACCGCTCACCCTGTATAGCATTGTGCTCTGTGTCACTGCTGGGAACAGTAGTACACCGCTCAGCCACACTATATAGCATTGTGTTTACTGCCACTCTGTGTGTCTGCTGGGAACAGTAGTACACCGCTCACCCTGTATAGCATTGTGCTCTGTGTCGCTGCTGGGAATAGTAGTACACCGCTCAGCCACACTATATAGCATTGTGTTTACTGCCACTCTGTGTGTCTGCTGGGAACAGTAGTACACCGCTCACCCTGTATAGCATTGTGCTCTGTGTCGCTGCTGGGAACAGTAGTACACCGCTCAGCCACCACTGTATAGCATTGTGTTTACTGCCACTCTGTGTCTCTGCTGGGAACAGTAGTACACCGCTCACCCACCACTGTATAGCATTGTGCTCTGTGTCGCTGCTGGGAACAGTAGTACACCGCTCAGCCACACTATATAGCATTGTGTTTACTGCCACTCTGTGTCTCTGCTGGGAACAGTAGTACACCGCTCACCCACCACTGTATAGCATTGTGCTCTGTGTCGCTGCTGGGAACAGTAGTACACCGCTCAGCCACACTATATAGCATTGTGTTTACTGCCACTCTGTGTCTCTGCTGGGAACAGTAGTACACCGCTCACCCACCACTGTATAGCATTGTGCTCTGTATCGCTGCTGGGAACAGTAGTACACCACTCACCCACCACTGTATACCATTGTGCTCTGTGTCTCTGCTGGGAACAGTAGTACACCGCTCACCCACCACTGTATAGCATTGTGCTCTGTGTCGCTGCTGGGAACAGTAGTACACCGCTCAGCCACACTATATAGCATTGTGTTTACTGCCACTCCTCCTGCGCCTCCTCCTGTTCCATCACGTGTGCTGCTGCTGGGTTAGCGTTGCCGGTCCCTGTTTATGGAACCTCTTATCTTTATTACATTTATGACTGCATGGCGGCAAAATGCATGCTATCCGCACGCTTCTTGTCCTCATGCAAGGCCTGGGTTGTTGTGTCTGAAAGCGTGGCCTTCTCCTCCTGCGCCTCCTCCTGTTCCATCACGTGTGCTGCTGCTGGCTGGGTTAGCGTTGCCGGTCCCTGTTTATGGAACCTCTTATCTTTATTACATTTATGACTGCATGGCGGCAAAATGCATGCTATCCGCACGCTTCTTGTCCTCATGCAATGCCTGGGTTGTTGTGTCTCAAAGCGTGGCCTTCTCCTCCTGCGCATCCTCCTGTTCCATCACGTGTGCTGCTGCTGGGTTAGCGTTGCCGGTCCCTGTTTATGGAACCTCTTATCTTTATTACATTTATGACTGCATGGCGGCAAAATGCATGCTACCTGTCCAAAGAAAACAGACATTTCCCGCATTTAAAAGACAGTTTTCCCTTTGAAACTTTAAAATCGATTTTCTCAAAAACTATAAGCTCTTTTTGCTAAATTTTTTTTCATCTTGTACCCACTCCCAAGGTGCACATACCCTGTAAATTTGGGGTATGTAGCATGTAAGGAGGCTTTACAAAGCACGAAAGTTCGGGTCCCCATTGACTTCCATTATGTTCGGAGTTCGACGCGAACACCCGAACATCGCGGCCATGTTCGGCTAACGTTCGCGAACCCGAACATCCAGGTGTTCGCCCAACACTAGTTCTGACCACAATATGCACAATCCTCAGCAGATCTGACCACAATATGCACAATCCTCAGCAGTTCTGACCACAATATGCACAATCCTCAGCAGATCTGACCACAATATGCACAATACTCAGTAGTTCTGACCACAATATGCACAATCCTCAGCAGTTCTGACCACAATCAGCACCACCTGTTGAAAAAGAAAAACCCATTTACTCACCTACAGTCAGAAGACCTCGGACTTGATTTACAAAACGGTGCTAACTTTAGCACTGGCCCTTAGCACGTCTAAACTCAGTTGAAATGTGAGAAGTTGTGATCATGTGCAAAGTACCGTGCGCAAAGTTTTGCGCGCGCACTGCACAGAGCGCAGGGCGCTCCGCGTGAAGTGCCCACTAAAGCGTATGGGACTTAGCACGTGCATAGGACTTTGCGCGTGCAAAACTTTGCGCGCGGTACTTGGCGCACGATCTGATTGAGAAAACCGGTGCTAACCTACTTAGCACCCTGGTTAGCACGTCTAAAGACTTTAGACGTGCTAAGTAGGTTAGCACCGCATACTAAATCAAGCCCCTCCTGTCCCGACCTCCTCCTGTCCCGACCAGCTCCCACGATCCTCTACCTTCCCGACGTCACGTGACTTCCTGCCTGCAGCCTGCATTACCCGCGCTGAGAGCAGGGCTACGGGAAAATGGCCGCCCGAAGCCCTGCAATGCAGACTCGAAAAGCCATCGGAAGCCATCTTACCGTAGCCCTGCTCTGCTGCTTCGGGCTGCCGCTGTGAACTGAACTAAGATGCCTGAAGTCAGTTCACGCCAGGGGGTGCTTTGGGGGTGCTTGGACAATTCTAGGGGGTGCTTGAGCACCCAAAAGCACCCCCCTGGTGCCGCCCCTGTCTTAAAGGGAACTCCAACCTTGATTGCTGTTCCATTATTCAAAGTAATCCACCTATTTCACTTATATTGCGACTAATCAGGGGCGCCGCCAGCATACAGGCGAGGGTGTCCAGCCCAGTTTAACTTGTATAGGGGCAGTTCCTGTGCCAGATACACAAACTCTGGCAGAACTCTGGTCCTGCCAATTTTCCGGCACCCATAAGTCCAACAGAGATATAAGATTGATATTCATCCTCAGCATAAATTTACAAATCTTCTGATACTAAACATGAGGACCATGGATGACTCGTAACACAGTTTTTTTACTTCAACCTTTTGTAGCGCTAGTTCTGGGGATCCAGGTTCTTGAAAATCTCTCAGGACTAGAATCACATAAAGTCCAACACACACTGTGAATGTGGAGGACCCGGCAGCTTTGTAACACAGGAAATATGACAAATATAGAAATTTATGGATTATTTTATAGATTACAGTTCACCGTGAGGTCATCTGCTCTCTGAAGCAGCCAGCTGAGGAGATTGTTTTTCTTTGATCTCCCATCAGCTGCATAGCCAAGGGACAAAACCTGCTGAGATTGGAGTCGAACAGTCTAGAGAGGGATGCCTAGGTTGCTTCTGTCATCTTGGAAGTGTGAGGGCCGGTGATTTATGGGGGCCCTTGACACAGCGGGGTGCTTGGAGGGTTCTCGGAACTTTTGCCAAGGGATCTCTAATGACCTCTGCATGGAAAGGCTCCTTAATGACTCCAGCCATATGGTAAGGGAGAAACAAAGTTGATTTACAATGTCATTTTTTCTATTGCAATGGAATGTGCGCTTGTGACTCAAATGACGTATTCACGGTTTTCTCGGGGACCACATGGGCTTCACACACACCCATTCTCTCCACCCATAACTAGAGTGGTCACCATGACTTTCTCCGCCCCTAGCTAGTGTAGCCACTCCCACCCCCTCTACACATAACTAGAGTGGTCACTGTGATGTTCTCCTCCCATAGCTAGTGTAGCCACTCCCACTCCCTCCACCCATAACTAGAGTGGTCACCATGACTTTCTCCTTCCATAGCTAGTGTAGCCACTCCCACTCCCTCCACCCATAACTAGAGTGGTCACTATGACTTTCTCCTCCCATACCTAGTGTAGCCACTACTACTCCCTCCACCCATAACTAGAGTGGTCACTATGACTTTCTCCTTCCATAGCTAGTGTAGCCACTCCCACTCCCTCCACCCATAACTAGAGTGGTCACTATGACTTTCTCCTCCCATAGCTAGTGTAGCCACTACTACTCCCTCCACCCATAACTAGAGTGGTCACTATGACTTTCTCCTCCCATAGCTAGTGTAGCCACTACTACTCCCTCGTGACACGTGACACGTGCCAACTGCCAAGTGACAGTCAGACAGCGGAGGAGAAGACACTAGTGCACACTAACTGTCACACTGGCACTGCTCACAGCACAGCAGTTCTGTAAAAAGCTAACACAGTAGTACTACTACTCTAACAACTACTAGCACCCTGACTGCAGTACTACAGTACTAACTACACAATAACACAGTAATCCTATCCCCTAATCCCTAACCTAACCTATACTGTAGCTAGCTAAGGCTAATAGCTGACCAGCAGGCAGCAGCTGGCCTGGTCTGTGCACAGCACACACACAGACACATAGCAGCTGCCTAAAGCACACACTCTGACTGTCACACAAATGACATCAAGCTAATTAATGATTTAACAATAGTGTAGTGATAGTGAAGGGGTTAATCACTGAACAGCTTTCGGTTTATAACTGTGTACAGCCCTTGCTAGGCCAGCAGCACTGGAGCACACACTCTGACTGTCATACAATGACATCAATCAAGCTAATTAATGATATAACAATAGTGTAGTGATAGTGAAGGGGTTAATCACTGAACAGCTTTTGGTTTATAACTGTGTACAGCCCTTGCTAGGCCAGCAGCACTGGAGCATGTCTCTCTGTGAGCATTCAACAAGCTAAGACGATATGTCACATCATGGCAGCCCTCCTTATTATACAGGGGGGCTGGCCAGTGTTCCTTTCTGGGATTGGGTGCCAGGGTTTAGGCTGGGAGCCCTCTGATTGGCTCAATGAGGTCAGGTGGAGCTGGCCAGAGTTCCCCTCTGTGATTGGTTGCTAGGGCTTCTGCTGGGAGCCCTCTGATTGGTTCCAGGACGTCATCTCCTTAGTTACAGTATTTTGGATCCGGATATCTGCAATATCCGCGGATATCCGGGTTATGCGGCCAAATATCCGCAGATAGCTAGCCGGATTTAAAAACAAAATCCGGAATCTGAATCAGAATTATATATCGTAAAAAAGTTTGGATATCCGACTTACACGGATATCCGGAATCCTGATGAGCAGTACTGATCTACAGCACTGGGACTGATCCTGTAAAGTGAGCCTGTGTAATTAATAGCACATTAGGTCAGTTTTCACATGATACCTGTCAGTCTCTGTAAAGACCAGCATTATGCCTGCAGGCTATAGTCATACGTCAGGTGACAATGCAGCCATTATAATGACAAACTTACTCTAAATCCTCCATTGTCTTGTCTCTCCCAATAGCTGTGAAAAGCTGAAATACTGGCAGGACTCACCCATCCAGCGGTCTATAAATACTGGGGGACGGGGACAGTGCAGCTTCTAGAGGAAGCCACGGTGACAACGCTGGGTGACAAGGTAGGAGAAGGCTCTGAGGAGAGGGACAATACTGTAAAGGTGACAATACTTGCTACAACCAAATCGTTCATTTTTTTTTTTCCAGATATTTGACAAACCGATTAATTGAGCAGAAAAGACAAATTGAACTTTTCTTTTCATCAACAAATCTCAATTAACTTTGTAAAAATGTTGGTAAAATACCTGACTGGATAACTGGACATGATGATAGATTATATGTGATCAGTGTATAAAATCAATTGTTTTTTTAAATTAAATGTAACAAAAGAAAAACTGAACCATGAATGGTCACTGGTACAGATCTGCAGAGCAAAGAGGCACACTCCATACCAAGAGGCACACTCCATACCAAGAGGCACACTCCATACCAAGAGGCACACTCCATACCAAGAGGCACACTCCATACCAAGAGGCACACTCTATGCCAAGAGGCACACTCCATGCCAAGAGGCACACTCCATGCCAAGAGGCACACTCTATGCCAAGAGGCACACTCCATGCCAAGAGGCACACTCCATGCCAAGAGGCACACTCCATGCCAAGAGGCACACTCTATGCCAAGAGGCACACTCTATACCAAGAGGCACACTCTAAGCCAAGAGGCACACTCCATGCCAAGAGGCACACTCTATGCCAAGAGGCACACTCCATACCAAGAGGCACACTCTATACCAAGAGGCACACTCCATGCCAAGAGGCACACTCTATACCAAGAGACACACTCCATGCCAAGAGGCACACTCCATACCAAGAGGCACACTCCATGCCAAGAGGCACACTCCATGCCAAGAGGCACACTCCATGCCAAGAGGCACACTCTATACCAAGAGGCACACTCTATACCAAGAGGCACACTCCATACCAAGAGGCACACTCTATACCAAGAGGCACACTCCATGCCAAGAGGCACACTCCATGCCAAGAGGCACACTCTATACTAAGAGGCACACTCCATACCAAGAGGCACACTCTATGCCAAGAGGCACACTCTATACCAAGAGGCACACTCCATGCCAAGAGGCACACTCTATACCAAGAGGCACACTCTATACCAAGAGGCACACTCTATACCAAGAGGCACACTCTATACCAAGAGGCACACTCTAAGCCAAGAGGCACACTCTATACCAAGAGGCACACTCTATGCCAAGAGGCACACTCTATACCAAGAGGCACACTCTATACCAAGAGGCACACTCTATGCCAAGAGGCACACTCTATGCCAAGAGGCACACTCTATACCAAGAGGCACACTCTATACCAAGAGGCACACTCTATGCCAAGAGGCACACTCTATACCAAGAGGCACACTCTATACCAAGAGGCACACTCCATGCCAAGAGGCACACTCCATGCCAAGAGGCACACTCTATACTAAGAGGCACACTCTATGCCAAGAGGCACACTCTATGCCAAGAGGCACACTCTATACCAAGAGGCACACTCCATGCCAAGAGGCACACTCTATGCCAAGAGGCACACTCTATGCCAAGAGGCACACTCTATGCCAAGAGGCACACTCTATACCAAGAGGCACACTCTATACCAAGAGGCACACTCTATACCAAGAGGCACACTCCATGCGAAGAGGCACACTCTATACCAAGAGGCACACTCCATGCCAAGAGGCACACTCTATGCCAAGAGGCACACTCTATACCAAGAGGCACACTCTATGCCAAGAGGCACACTCTATACCAAGAGGCACACTCTAAGCCAAGAGGCACACTCCATGCCAAGAGGCACACTCCATACCAAGAGGCACACTCCATGCCAAGAGGCACACTCCATGCCAAGAGGCACACTCCATACCAAGAGGCACACTCTATACCAAGAGGCACACTCTATGACAAGAGGCACACTCTATACCAAGAGGCACACTCTATGCCAAGAGGCACACTCCATGCCAAGAGGCACACTCTATACCAAGAGGCACACTCTATACCAAGAGGCACACTCCATGCCAAGAGGCACACTCCATGCCAAGAGGCACACTCTATACCAAGAGGCACACTCTATACCAAGAGGCACACTCTATACCAAGAGGCACACTCCATGCCAAGAGGCACACTCTATACCAAGAGGCACACTCTATACCAAGAGGCACACTCTATACCAAGAGGCACACTCTAAGCCAAGAGGCACACTCCATGCCAAGAGGCACACTCTATGCCAAGAGGCACACTCCATACCAAGAGGCACACTCTATACCAAGAGGCACACTCCATGCCAAGAGGCACACTCCATACCAAGAGGCACACTCTATACCAAGAGGCACACTCCATGCCAAGAGGCACACTCCATGCCAAGAGGCACACTCTATACCAAGAGACACACTCCATGCCAAGAGGCACACTCCATACCAAGAGGCACACTCTATACCAAGAGGCACACTCCATGCCAAGAGGCACACTCCATGCCAAGAGGCACACTCTATACCAAGAGGCACACTCTATACCAAGAGGCACACTCCATGCCAAGAGGCACACTCCATGCCAAGAGGCACACTCTATACCAAGAGGCACACTCTATACCAAGAGGCACACTCTAAGCCAAGAGGCACACTCCATGCCAAGAGGCACACTCCATGCCAAGAGGCACACTCCATACCAAGAGGTACACTCCATGCCAAGAGGCACACTCTATACCAAGAGGCACACTCCATGCCAAGAGGCACACTCCATACCAAGAGGCACACTCTATACCAAGAGGCACACTCTATACCAAGAGGCACACTCCATGCCAAGAGGCACACTCCATGCCAAGAGGCACACTCCATGCCAAGAGGCACACTCTATACCAAGAGGCACACTCTATACCAAGAGGCACACTCTATACCAAGAGGCACACTCTAAGCCAAGAGGCACACTCCATGCCAAGAGGCACACTCTATGCCAAGAGGCACACTCCATACCAAGAGGCACACTCTATACCAAGAGGCACACTCCATGCCAAGAGGCACACTCTATACCAAGAGGCACACTCTATACCAAGAGACACACTCCATGCCAAGAGGCACACTCTATACCAAGAGGCACACTCTATACCAAGAGGCACACTCTATACCAAGAGGCACACTCTATACCAAGAGGCACACTCCATGCCAAGAGGCACACTCCATGCCAAGAGGCACACTCTATACCAAGAGGCACACTCTATACCAAGAGGCACACTCTAAGCCAAGAGGCACACTCCATGCCAAGAGGCACACTCCATGCCAAGAGGCACACTCCATACCAAGAGGTACACTCCATGCCAAGAGGCACACTCTATACCAAGAGGCACACTCCATGCCAAGAGGCACACTCCATACCAAGAGGCACACTCTATACCAAGAGGCACACTCTATACCAAGAGGCACACTCTAAGCCAAGAGGCACACTCCATGCCAAGAGGCACACTCCATGCCAAGAGGCACACTCTATACCAAGAGGCACACTCTATACCAAGAGGCACACTCTATACCAAGAGGCACACTCCATGCCAAGAGGCACACTCCATGCCAAGAGGCACACTCTATGCCAAGAGGCACACTCCATACCAAGAGGCACACTCTATACCAAGAGGCACACTCCATGCCAAGAGGCACACTCTATACCAAGAGGCACACTCTATACCAAGAGACACACTCCATGCCAAGAGGCACACTCTATACCAAGAGGCACACTCTATACCAAGAGACACACTCCATGCCAAGAGGCACACTCTATACCAAGAGGCACACTTCATGCCAAGAGGCACACTTCATGCCAAGAGGCACACTCCATGCCAAGAGGCACACTCTATACCAAGAGGCACACTCTATACCAAGAGGCACACTCCATGCCAAGAGGCACACTCCATACCAAGAGGCACACTCTATACCAAGAGGCACACTCTATACCAAGAGGCACACTCTATACCAAGAGGCACACTCTATACCAAGAGGCACACTCTATGCCAAGAGGCACACTCTATGCCAAGAGGCACACTCTATACCAAGAGGCACACTCTATACCAAGAGGCACACTCTAAGCCAAGAGGCACACTCCATGCCAAGAGGCACACTCCATGCCAAGAGGCAAACTCCATACCAAGAGGCACACTCTATACCAAGAGGCACACTCCATGCCAAGAGGCACACTCTAAGCCAAGAGGCACACTCCATGCCAAGAGGCACACTCTATGCCAAGAGGCACACTCCATACCAAGAGGCACACTCTATACCAAGAGGCACACTCCATGCCAAGAGGCACACTCCATACCAAGAGGCACACTCTATACCAAGAGACACACTCCATGCCAAGAGGCACACTCTATACCAAGAGGCACACTCCATGCCAAGAGGCACACTCCATGCCAAGAGGCACACTCTATACCAAGAGGCACACTCTATACCAAGAGGCACACTCCATGCCAAGAGGCACACTCCATACCAAGAGGCACACTCTATACCAAGAGACACACTCCATGCCAAGGGGCACACTCTATACCAAGAGGCACACTCCATGCCAAGAGGCACACTCCATGCCAAGAGGCACACTCTATACCAAGAGGCACACTCTATACCAAGAGGCACACTCCATGCCAAGAGGCACACTCCATACCAAGAGGCACACTCTATACCAAGAGGCACACTCTATACCAAGAGGCACACTCTATACCAAGAGGCACACTCTAAGCCAAGAGGCACACTCCATGCCAAGAGGCACACTCCATGCCAAGAGGCAAACTCCATACCAAGAGGCACACTCTATACCAAGAGGCACACTCCATGCCAAGAGGCACACTCCATGGCAAGAGGCACACTCTAAGCCAAGAGGCACACTCTATACCAAGAGGCACACTCTATGCCAAGAGGCACACTCCATGCCAAGAGGCACACTCTATGCCAAGAGGCACACTCTATACCAAGAGGCACACTCCATACCAAGAGGCACACTCCATACCAAGAGGCACACTCTATACCAAGAGACACACTCCATGCCAAGAGGCACACTCTATACCAAGAGGCACACTCCATGCCAAGAGGCACACTCCATGCCAAGAGGCACACTCCATGCCAAGAGGCACACTCCATGCCAAGAGGCACACTCTATACCAAGAGGCACACTCTATACCAAGAGGCACACTCTAAGCCAAGAGGCACACTCCATGCCAAGAGGCACACTCCATGCCAAGAGGCAAACTCCATACCAAGAGGCACACTCTATACCAAGAGGCACACTCCATGCCAAGAGGCACACTCCATGGCAAGAGGCACACTCTAAGCCAAGAGGCACACTCTATACCAAGAGGCACACTCTATGCCAAGAGGCACACTCTATGCCAAGAGGCACACTCTATACCAAGAGGCACACTCTATGCCAAGAGGCACACTCTATGCCAAGAGGCACACTCTATACCAAGAGGCACACTCCATGCCAAGAGGCACACTCCATACCAAGAGGCACACTCCATGCCAAGAGGCACACTCCATACCAAGAGGCACACTCCATACCAAGAGGCACACTCTATACCAAGAGGCACACTCCATACCAAGAGGCACACTCTATGCCAAGAGGCACACTCTATACCAAGAGGCACACTCTATACCAAGAGGCACACTCTATACCAAGAGGCACACTCCATGCCAAGAGGCACACTCCATACCAAGAGGCACACTCTATGCCAAGAGGCACACTCTATACCAAGAGACACACTCTATACCAAGAGGCACACTCTATACCAAGAGGCACACTCTATACCAAGAGGCACACTCCATACCAAGAGGCACACTCCATACCAAGAGGCACACTCTATGCCAAGAGGCACACTCTATGCCAAGAGGCACACTCCATGCCAAGAGGCACACTCTATACCAAGAGGCACACTCTATACCAAGAGGCACACTCCATGCCAAGAGGCACACTCCATGCCAAGAGGCACACTATGCCAAGAGGCACACTATGCCAAGAGGCACACTCCATGGCAAGAGGCACACTCTATACCAAGAGGCACACTCTATACCAAGAGGCACACTCTATACCAAGAGGCACACTCTATACCAGGAGGCACACTCCATGCCAAGAGGCACACTCCATGGCAAGAGGCACACTCTAAGCCAAGAGGCACACTCTAAGCCAAGAGGCACACTCTATGCCAAGAGGCACACTCCATGCCAAGAGGCACACTCTATGCCAAGAGGCACACTCTATACCAAGAGGCACACTCTATACCAAGAGGCACACTCTATACCAAGAGGCACACTCCATACCAAGAGGCACACTCTATGCCAAGAGGCACACTCCATGCCAAGAGGCACACTCCATGCCAAGAGGCACACTCTATGCCAAGAGGCACTCTATGCCAAGAGGCACACTCTATACCAAGAGGCACACTCTATACCAAGAGGCACACTCCATGCCAAGAGGCACACTCCATGGCAAGAGGCACACTCTAAGCCAAGAGGCACACTCTATACCAAGAGGCACACTCTATGCCAAGAGGCACACTCTATGCCAAGAGGCACACTCCATACCAAGAGGCACACTCCATGCCAAGAGGCACACTCTATACCAAGAGGCACACTCTATGCCAAGAGGCACACTCTATGCCAAGAGGCACACTCCATACCAAGAGGCACACTCCATACCAAGAGGCACACTCCATGCCAAGAGGCACACTCCATACCAAGAGGCACACTCCATACCAAGAGGCACACTCTATACCAAGAGGCACACTCCATGCCAAGAGGCACACTCCATGCCAAGAGGCACACTCCATGCCAAGAGGCACACTCTATACCAAGAGGCACACTCTATACCAAGAGGCACACTCCAAGTGAAGAGGCACACTCTAAGCCAAGAGGCACACTCTATGCCAAGAGGCACACTCTATACCAAGAGGAACACTCTATGCCAAGAGGCACACTCTATGCCAAGAGGCACACTCTATACCAAGAGGCACACTCTATACCAAGAGGCACACTCCATGCCAAGAGGCACACTCCATGGCAAGAGGCACACTCTAAGCCAAGAGGCACACTCTATACCAAGAGGCATACTCTATACCAAGAGGCACACTCTATGCCAAGAGGCACACTCTATACCAAGAGGCACACTCCATGCCAAGAGGCACACTCCATACCAAGAGGCACACTCTAAGCCAAGAGGCACACTCTATACCAAGAGGCACACTCTATGCCAAGAGGCACACTCTATGCCAAGAGGCACACTCTATGCCAAGAGGCACACTCTATACCAAGAGGCACACTCTATACCAAGAGGCACACTCTATGCCAAGAGGCACACTCTATACCAAGAGGCACACTCTATGCCAAGAGGCACACTCCATACCAAGAGGCACACTCTATGCCAAGAGGCACACTCCATGCCAAGAGGCACACTCTATACCAAGAGGCACACTCTATACCAAGAGGCACACTCTATACCAAGAGGCACACTCTATGCCAAGAGGCACACTCTATACCAAGAGGCACACTCTATGCCAAGAGGCACACTCCATACCAAGAGGCACACTCTATGCCAAGAGGCACACTCCATGCCAAGAGGCACACTCTATACCAAGAGGCACACTCTATACCAAGAGGCACACTCCAAGTGAAGAGGCACACTCTAAGCCAAGAGGCACACTCTATGCCAAGAGGCACACTCTATACCAAGAGGCACACTCTATGCCAAGAGGCACACTCTATGCCAAGAGGCACACTCTATACCAAGAGGCACACTCTATACCAAGAGGCACACTCCATGCCAAGAGGCACACTCCATGCCAAGAGGCACACTCCATGGCAAGAGGCACACTCTAAGCCAAGAGGCACACTCTATACCAAGAGGCATACTCTATACCAAGAGGCACACTCTATGCCAAGAGGCACACTCTATACCAAGAGGCACACTCCATACCAAGAGGCACACTCCATACCAAGAGGCACACTCTAAGCCAAGAGGCACACTCTATACCAAGAGGCACACTCTATGCCAAGAGGCACACTCTATACCAAGAGGCACACTCCATACCAAGAGGCACACTCCATATCAAGAGGCACACTCTAAGCCAAGAGGCAAACTCCATACCAAGAGGCACACTCTATGCCAAGAGGCACACTCTATGCCAAGAGGCACACTCTATACCAAGAGGCACACTCCATGCCAAGAGGCACACTCTAAGCCAAGAGGCAAACTCCATACCAAGAGGCACACTCTATGCCAAGAGGCACACTCTATACCAAGAGGCACACTCCATGCCAAGAGGCACACTCCATACCAAGAGGCACACTCCATGCCAAGAGGCACACTCTATACCAAGAGGCACACTCCATGCCAAGAGGCACACTCTATACCAAGAGGCACACTCCATGCCAAGAGGCACACTGTGCCAAGAGGCACACTATGCCAAGAGGCACACTCTATGCCAAGAGGCACGCTCCATGCCAAGAGGCACACTCCATGCCAAGAGGCACACTCCATGCCAAGAGGCACACTCCATGCCAAGAGGCACACTCCATGCCAAGAGGCACACTCTATACCAAGAGGCACACTCCATACCAAGAGGCACACTTTATACCAAGAGGCACACTCCATGCCAAGAGGCACACTCCATGCCAAGAGGCACACTCCATGCCAAGAGGCACACTCCATACCAAGAGGCACACACTATACCAAGAGGCACACTCTATACCAAGAGGCACACTCCAAGTGAAGAGGCACACTCCATGCCAAGAGGCACACTCCATGCCAAGAGGCACACTCTATACCAAGAGGCACACTCCATACCAAGAGGCACACTCCATACCAAGAGGCACACTCTATACCAAGAGGCACACTCCATGCCAAGAGGCACACTCCATGCCAAGAGGCACACTCCATGCCAAGAGGCACACTCTATACCAAGAGGCACACTCTATACCAAGAGGCACACTCTATACCAAGAGGCACACTCCATGCCAAGAGGCACACTCTATGCCAAGAGGCACACTCTATACCAAGAGGCACACTCTATACCAAGAGGCACACTCCATGCCAAGAGGCACACTCCATGGCAAGAGGCACACTCTAAGCCAAGAGGCACACTCTATACCAAGAGGCATACTCTATACCAAGAGGCACACTCTATGCCAAGAGGCACACTCTATACCAAGAGGCACACTCCATACCAAGAGGCACACTCCATACCAAGAGGCACACTCTAAGCCAAGAGGCACACTCTATACCAAGAGGCACACTCTATGCCAAGAGGCACACTCTATACCAAGAGGCACACTCCATACCAAGAGGCACACTCCATACCAAGAGGCACACTCTAAGCCAAGAGGCAAACTCCATACCAAGAGGCACACTCTATGCCAAGAGGCACACTCTATGCCAAGAGGCACACTCTATACCAAGAGGCACACTCCATGCCAAGAGGCACACTCTAAGCCAAGAGGCAAACTCCATACCAAGAGGCACACTCTATGCCAAGAGGCACACTCTATACCAAGAGGCACACTCCATGCCAAGAGGCACACTCCATACCAAGAGGCACACTCCATGCCAAGAGGCACACTCTATACCAAGAGGCACACTCCATACCAAGAGGCACACTCCATGCCAAGAGGCACACTCTATACCAAGAGGCACACTCCATGCCAAGAGGCACACTATGCCAAGAGGCACACTATGCCAAGAGGCACACTCTATGCCAAGAGGCACACTCCATGCCAAGAGGCACACTCCATGCCAAGAGGCACACTCCATGCCAAGAGGCACACTCCATGCCAAGAGGCACACTCCATGCCAAGAGGCACACTCCATGCCAAGAGGCACACTCTATACCAAGAGGCACACTCCATACCAAGAGGCACACTTTATACCAAGAGGCACACTCTATACCAAGAGGCACACTCCATACCAAGAGGCACACTCTATACCAAGAGGCACACTCCATGCCAAGAGGCACACTCCATACCAAGAGGCACACTCTATACCAAGAGGCACACTCCATGCCAAGAGGCACACTCTATACCAAGAGGCACACTCTATACCAAGAGGCACACTCCATGCCAAGAGGCACACTCCATGCCAAGAGGCACACTCCATGCCAAGAGGCACACTCCATACCAAGAGGCACACACTATACCAAGAGGCACACTCTATACCAAGAGGCACACTCCAAGTGAAGAGGCACACTCCATGCCAAGAGGCACACTCCATGCCAAGAGGCACACTCTATACCAAGAGGCACACTCCATACCAAGAGGCACACTCCATACCAAGAGGCACACTCTATACCAAGAGGCACACTCCATGCCAAGAGGCACACTCCATGCCAAGAGGCACACTCCATGCCAAGAGGCACACTCCATACCAAGAGGCACACTCTATGCCAAGAGGCACACTCTATACCAAGAGGCACACTCTATACCAAGAGGCACACTCTATACCAAGAGGCACACTCCATGCCAAGAGGCACACTCCATGCCAAGAGGCACACTCCATGCCAAGAGGCACACTCTATACCAAGAGGCACACTCTATACCAAGAGGCACACTCCAAGTGAAGAGGCACACTCTAAGCCAAGAGGCACACTCTATTCCAAGAGGCACACTCCATGCCAAGAGGCACACTCCATGCCAAGAGGCACACTCCATACCAAGAGGCACACTCCATACCAAGAGGTACACTCCATGCCAAGAGGCACACTCCAAGCCAAGAGGCACACTCCATACCAAGAGGCACACTCCATGCCAAGAGGCACACTCTATACCAAGAGGCACACTCCAAGTGAAGAGGCACACTCTAAGCCAAGAGGCACACTCTATTCCAAGAGGCACACTCCATGCCAAGAGGCACACTCCATGCCAAGAGGCACACTCCATGCCAAGAGGCACACTCCATGCCAAGAGGCACACTCCATGCCAAGAGGCACACTCTATACCAAGAGGCACACTCCATGCCAAGAGGCACACTCCAAGCCAAGAGGCACACTCTATACCAAGAGGTACACTCCATGCCAAGAGGCACACTCCATGCCAAGAGGCACACTCTATACCAAGAGGCACACTCCAAGTGAAGAGGCACACTCTATTCCAAGAGGCACACTCCATGCCAAGAGGCACACTCCATGCCAAGAGGCACACTCCATGCCAAGAGGCACACTCTATACCAAGAGGCACACTCTATACCAAGAGGCACACTCTATACCAAGAGGCACACTCCAAGTGAAGAGGCACACTCTAAGCCAAGAGGCACACTCTATACCAAGAGGCACACTCTATGCCAAGAGGCACACTCCATGCCAAGAGGCACACTCTATACCAAGAGGCACACTCCATACCAAGAGGCACACTCCATACCAAGAGGTACACTCCATGCCAAGAGGCACACTCCAAGCCAAGAGGCACACTCCATACCAAGAGGCACACTCCATGCCAAGAGGCACACTCCATGCCAAGAGGCACACTCTATGCCAAGAGGCACACTCCATGCCAAGAGGCACACTCCATGCCAAGAGGCACACTCCATGCCAAGAGGCACACTCCATACCAAGAGGCACACTCTATACCAAGAGGCACACTCCATGCCAAGATGCACACTCCATACCAAGAGGCACACTCCATACCAAGAGGCACACTCCATGCCAAGAGGCACACTCTATGCCAAGAGGCACACTCTATACCAAGAGGCACACTCTATGCCAAGAGGCACACTCTATACCAAGAGGCACACTCTAAGCCAAGAGGCACACTCTATGCCAAGAGGCACACTCCATGCCAAGAGGCACACTCCATACCAAGAGGCACACTCCATGCCAAGAGGCACTCTATGCCAAGAGGCACACTCTATACCAAGAGGCACACTCCATGCCAAGAGGCACACTCCATGCCAAGAGGCACACTCTATACCAAGAGGCACACTCTATACCAAGAGGCACACTCTATACCAAGAGGCACACTCCATGCCAAGAGGCACACTCCATGGCAAGAGGCACACTCTAAGCCAAGAGGCACACTCTATGCCAAGAGGCACACTCTATGCCAAGAGGCACACTCTATGCCAAGAGGCACACTCTATGCCAAGAGGCACACTCTATGCCAAGAGGCACACTCTATACCAAGAGGCACACTCCATGCCAAGAGGCACACTCCATGCCAAGAGGCACACTCCATGCCAAGAGGCACACTCCATGCCAAGAGGCACACTCCATGCCAAGAGGCACACTCTATGCCAAGAGGCACACTCCATGCCAAGAGGCACACTCTATACCAAGAGGCACACTCTATACCAAGAGGCACACTCTATACCAAGAGGCACACTCTATACCAAGAGGCACACTCCAAGTGAAGAGGCACACTCTAAGCCAAGAGGCACACTCTATACCAAGAGGCACACTCTATGCCAAGAGGCACACTCCATGCCAAGAGGCACACTCTATACCAAGAGGCACACTCTAAGCCAAGAGGCACACTCCATGCCAAGAGGCACACTCTAAGCCAAGAGGCAAACTCCATACCAAGAGGCACACTCTATACCAAGAGGCACACTCCATACCAAGAGGCACACTCTATACCAAGAGGCACACTCTATACCAAGAGGCACACTCCATGCCAAGAGGCACACTCCATGCCAAGAGGCACACTCTAAGCCAAGAGGCAAACTCCATACCAAGAGGCACACTCTATACCAAGAGGCACACTCCATACCAAGAGGCACACTCTATACCAAGAGGCACACTCCATACCAAGAGGCACACTCTATGCCAAGAGGCACACTCCATGCCAAGAGGCACACTCTATACCAAGAGGCACACTCTATACCAAGAGGCACACTCTATACCAAGAGGCACACTCCAAGTGAAGAGGCACACTCTATGCCAAGAGGCACACTCCATGCCAAGAGGCACACTCTATACCAAGAGGCACACTCTATACCAAGAGGCACACTCCAAGTGAAGAGGCACACTCTAAGCCAAGAGGCACACTCTATACCAAGAGGCACACTCTATGCCAAGAGGCACACTCCATGCCAAGAGGCACACTCTATACCAAGAGGCACACTCTATACCAAGAGGCACACTCCATGCCAAGAGGCACACTCCATGCCAAGAGGCACACTCTATACCAAGAGGCACACTCTATACCAAGAGGCACACTCTATACCAAGAGGCACACTCTATGCCAAGAGGCACACTCTATGCCAAGAGGCACACTCTAAGCCAAGAGGCACACTCTATACCAAGAGGCAAACTCCATACCAAGAGGCACACTCCATACCAAGAGGCACACTCTATACCAAGAGGCACACTCCATGCCAAGAGGCACACTCTATGCCAAGAGGCACACTCTAAGCCAAGAGGCACACTATGCCAAGAGGCACACTATGCCAAGAGGCACACTCCATGCCAAGAGGCACACTCCATGCCAAGAGGCACACTCCATGCCAAGAGGCACACTCCATGCCAAGAGGCACACTCCATGCCAAGAGGCACACTCTATACCAAGAGGCACACTCCATACCAAGAGGCACACTTTATACCAAGAGGCACACTCCATACCAAGAGGCACACTCCATGCCAAGAGGCACACTCCATGCCAAGAGGCACACTCCATGCCAAGAGGCACACTCCATGCCAAGAGGCACACTATATACCAAGAGGCACACTCCATGCCAAGAGGCACACTCTATACCAAGAGGCACACTCTATACCAAGAGGCACACTCCATACCAAGAGGCACACTCCAAGTGAAGAGGCACACTCCATGCCAAGAGGCACACTCCATGCCAAGAGGCACACTCTATACCAAGAGGCACACTCCATGCCAAGAGGCACACTCCATGCCAAGAGGCACACTCCATGCCAAGAGGCACACTCCATGCCAAGAGGCACACTCTATACCAAGAGGCACACACTATACCAAGAGGCACACTCTATACCAAGAGGCACACTCCAAGTGAAGAGGCACACTCCATGCCAAGAGGCACACTCTATGCCAAGAGGCACACACTATACCAAGAAACACACTCCATACCAAGAGGCACACTCCATACCAAGAGGTACACTCCATACCAAGAGGCACACTCTAAGCCAAGAGGCACACTATGCCAAGAGGCACACTATGCCAAGAGGCACACTCCAAGCCAAGAGGCACACTCCATACCAAGAGGCACACTCCATGCCAAGAGGCACACTCTATGCCAAGAGGCACACTCCATGCCAAGAGGCACACTCCATGCCAAGAGGCACACTCCATACCAAGAGGCACACTCCATGCCAAGAGGCACACTCCATACCAAGAGGCACACTCTATACCAAGAGGCACACTCTATGCCAAGAGGCACACTCCATGCCAAGAGGCACACTCCATACCAAGAGGCACACTCCATGCCAAGAGGCACACTCCATACCAAGAGGCACACTCTATACCAAGAGGCACACTCCAAGTGAAGAGGCACACTCCATACCAAGAGGCACACTCCATGCCAAGAGGCACACTCCATACCAAGAGGCACACTCCATACCAAGAGGCACACTCCAAGCCAAGAGGCACACACTATACCAAGAGGCACACTCCATGCCAAGAGGCACACTCCATACCAAGAGGCACACTCCATACCAAGAGGCACACTCTATACCAAGAGGCACACTCCATACCAAGAGGCACACTCTATGCCAAGAGGCACACTCTATACCAAGAGGCACACTCCATGCCAAGAGGCACACTCTATGCCAAGAGGCACACTCCATACCAAGAGGCACACTCCATGCCAAGAGGCACACTCCAAGCCAAGAGGCACACACTATACCAAGAGGCACACTCCATGCCAAGAGGCACACTCTATACCAAGAGGCACACTCCATACCAAGAGGCACACTCCATGCCAAGAGGCACACTCCAAGCCAAGAGGCACACACTATACCAAGAGGCACACTCCATACCAAGAGGCACACTCTATACCAAGAGGCACACTCCATGCCAAGAGGCACACTCCATACCAAGAGGCACACTCTATGCCAAGAGGCACACTCTATACCAAGAGGCACACTCTATACCAAGAGGCACACTCCAAGTGAAGAGGCACACTCCATACCAAGAGGCACACTCCATGCCAAGAGGCACACTCCATACCAAGAGGCACACTCCATGCCAAGAGGCACACTCCAAGCCAAGAGGCACACACTATACCAAGAGGCACACTCCATACCAAGAGGCACACTCTATACTAAGAGGCACACTCCATGCCAAGAGGAACACTCCATGCCAAGAGGCACACTCCATGCCAAGAGGCACACTCTATACCAAGAGGCACACTCTATACCAAGAGGCACACTCTATACCAAGAGGCACACTCCATGCCAAGGGGCACACTCTATACCAAGAGGCACACTCTATACCAAGAGGCACACTCCATGCCAAGAGGCACACTCTATACCAAGAGGCACACTCTATACCAAGAGGCACACTCTATACTAAGAGGCACACTCCATGCCAAGAGGAACACTCCATGCCAAGAGGCACACTCCATGCCAAGAGGCACACTCTATACCAAGAGGCACACTCCATGCCAAGAGGCACACTCTATACCAAGAGGCACACTCCATGCCAAGGGGCACACTCCATGCCAAGAGGCACACTCCATGCCAAGAGGCACACTCTATACCAAGAGGCACACTCCATGCCAAGAGGCACACTCTATGCCAAGAGGCACACTCTATACCAAGAGGCACACTCTATACCAAGAGGCACACTCCATGCCAAGGGGCACACTCCATGCCAAGAGGCACACTCTATACCAAGAGGCACACTCTATACCAAGAGGCACACTCTATACTAAGAGGCACACTCCATGCCAAGAGGCACACTCTATACCAAGAGGCACACTCCATGCCAAGGGGCACACTCCATGCCAAGAGGCACACTCTATACCAAGAGGCACACTCTATACCAAGAGGCACACTCTATACCAAGAGGCACACTCCATGCCAAGAGGCACACTCCATGCCAAGAGGCACACTCTATACCAAGAGACACACTCTATACCAAGAGGCACACTCCATACCAAGAGGCACACTCCATGCCAAGGGGCACACTCCATGCCAAGAGGCACACTCTATACCAAGAGGCACACTCTATACTAAGAGGCACACTCCATGCCAAGAGGCACACTCTATACCAAGAGGCACACTCCATGCCAAGGGGCACACTCCATGCCAAGAGGCACACTCTATACCAAGAGGCACACTCTATACCAAGAGGCACACTCTATGCCAAGAGGCACACTCCATACCAAGAGGCACACTCCATGCCAAGAGGCACACTCTATACCAAGAGGCACACTCCATGCCAAGGGGCACACTCCATGCCAAGAGGCACACTCTATACCAAGAGGCACACTCCATGCCAAGGGGCACACTCTATGCCAAGAGGCACACTCTATGCCAAGAGGCACACTCTATGCCAAGAGGCACACTCTATACCAAGAGGCACACTCCATGCCAAGAGGCACACTCCATGCCAAGAGGCACACTCCATACCAAGAGGCACACTCTATGCCAAGAGGCACACTCTATACCAAGAGGCACACTCTATGCCAAGAGGCACACTCCATGCCAAGAGGCACACTCCATGCCAAGAGGCACACTCTATACCAAGAGGCACACTCTATATCAAGAGGCACACTCTAAGCCAAGAGGCACACTCCATGCCAAGAGGCACACTCCATGCCAAGAGGCAAACTCCATACCAAGAGGCACACTCTAAGCCAAGAGGCACACTCTATGCCAAGAGGCACACTCCATACCAATAGGCACACTCCATACCAATAGGCACACTCTATACCAAGAGGCACACTCCATGCCAATAGGCACACTCCATACCAATAGGCACACTCTATACCAAGAGGCACACTCCATACCAATAGGCACACTCCATACCAATAGGCACACTCCATACCAAGAGGCACACTCTATACCAAGAGGCACACTCTATACCAAGAGGCACACTCTATACCAAGAGGCACACTCTATGCCAAGAGGCACACTCTATACCAAGAGGCACACTCTATACCAAGAGGCACACTCTATACCAAGAGGCACACTCCATACCAATAGGCACACTCCATACCAATAGGCACACTCCATACCAAGAGGCACACTCTATACCAAGAGGCACACTCTATACCAAGAGGCACACTCCATACCAATAGGCACACTCCATACCAATAGGCACACGCTATGCCAAGAGGCACACTCCATGCCAAGAGGCACACTCCATGCCAAATAGCTGTACCTATGTTAGGAGGTCTCATTTGCAACAGAAAACCTTACACAGTAATTGTGTATACCGGGGAAAAATGCCAATAGTGTAGTGAGAGGTTCTTATACTGGTGGAAGAGGGATCACAATTTCCTCACTACTCCAACAGATGAGCCCCGTCATGACAACTTTCCAGGACAAATCACTGCTTAAAGCAGCACTACCATAAAAAGCCCACATTTAAAACATATTATAATTAAATATCAATCATATATAGTGCACTTATCCTAGAGTAAGATGCATTATAAATGACTTTTTCTTTTGTTGTTGTCACTTGCAGTAGCCAGTAGGTAGTAAAAAAATCTGACTAGTCAATCTCCTCATGGGGGATTCATGGGGTTTTCTTTATTTCAAAAGCACCTAACTGCCAACATAGTAAGCAGAGAATAAAGAGGACGACATCTTTGTATAGATCCATTCCAGTGAGGTTTTTTGTAAAGATTAAAGGAACTAGTACTTAGAATCCCCCATGAGGAGATGGACTAGTCCAAAGATGGACTAGTCAGATGTGTCAGATTTTTACAACCTACTGTAAGTGACAGCAACATAGCAGAAAAGTAATTAATAGTGAATATTACTCTGGGAGAGACGTATGTGTTTTCATTTACAGCATCTTACATTTTGGGATTCTTTGTGATAGTCCAGAGCTGGATGAAGGGCAAATGGGGCCCCAGGCAAGGTAGCCGATTTGGACTCCCCTCCCTCAACCAGCCTTTAAAAACGTTAGGACTCAGAGGTGGGCTGCGGTCTGCATCCTTGTTTTGTCTCATATTGCTTCCAATCGCTGTAGAGAGTTCTACTTCCAGGTCATGGATGCTGACCCGGGTGCGGGTTTGGGGCCCGTTCCGGATGCTTTCTACAGCGATTGGAGGCAATATGGGGCAAAAGAAGGACGCAGACCGCGTCCCAGAAGGATTATGCTTCATGAAAGGCATACCTCCCAACTTTTTGAGAAGAGAAAGAGCAACATTTAAGCCACGCCCCTGCCACACCCCTGGTCACGCCCTCGCCATGCCTCTAGTCACACATACCATAAACATTTCATAAGAAAAATATTTTGTTTTATAATTCAAACCACACTGGTCCTTTCTATCCTGGTTCATTTCCTTCATATTAACATTTTAAAATTAGTAATATATCAATTTAATGGATGGGAATAAAGTTTAGAGTCAATCACATTTTTTAGTAGAGAAATATATATTTACATAGAAAGAGGGACAAAGTCCTGAAAGAGGGACAAATGAGGAGGAAAGAGGGACAGAGGGACAGGGCTCCCAGAGAGGGACTGTCCCACCAAAAGAGGAACAGTTGGGAGCTATGGAAAGGTATTTTCTTTTTTCCCTCGACCACCTCCTGAGTCCTTGAGGTGAAGCCAAGGCTGGATTAGCATGCTGGAGGGGCCCATCAGACTGTGGCTGGTGCCCCAATTAAGTGCTTGTGTTGCCTGGTCGGTAATCTGACCCTGGATAGTGGTCTTCGAAGAAAAAATGAGTGAAACTGAAAGCAATGTGCTGGAGGAGATTGGAGCCTCAGCGAGGGACCTGACAGACTTCCAGGGGCTTGAGAAGCCTCAGCTTTTTTACCCACAGAATTCCTTTCATAATGATTGACCCCAGTTAACAATCGGAATCAATCGGTCATGCCCATCAATGGACAAAAACTCATTAAGCAATCTAATCAGATTGATCAATTGGATCAATCCCATCAATCTGATAGGATTGGTTAGCGGTTTTCAAACCATTTCTAATTGATTACTGCGGCCGGTGATCGGAAATGATCAATCGTATATGTGGGATTGTATCGTTAACGGCCACCTTAAGAAGAGGGGAGAGGTTTTTACACAGATGACATTTCTTTGGGACAAAGGTAAGTAGGATAACTGTATGGGGGATGGAGAGCAGGAGAATGCTTCTCAGTGTATGATTGTAACTCTGTAGTAAGCAGTACGATTACCCTGTTAGGACTAGCAGTGCATATAGTGCAAATACAGCCAAACTAAACCGCCTGATTCCTCCCGGATCACCAATTTCCTCACTTTGGTTAGAAGATTCCTTTTCTGTTAACTTGTCGGTGCACATCTCCTATCAGCGGTATCTCAGACACGCGTATTATAATTATTACTACTATTATTATTATTATTTATATAGTGCCAACATCTTCAGTAGGCCTTACACATGCACAGCTGCACCATTAGCAGCCACTGATTGGCTGTAACTGCGGACAATGACTGGTGACTTATTATTTTATTTATATAGCATCAACATCTTCCGTGGTACAAAACAAACTGCGGGGAGCATGTATACATACAGTGGCTTGCACAAGTATTCGGCCCCCTTGAAGTTTTCCACATTTTGTCACATTACATTTTGTCAATGTTATTGGAATTCCACGTGAAAGACCAATACAAAGTGGTGTACAGGATCTTCTCAAAGAATTAGCATATTGTGATAAAGTTCATTATTTTCTGTAATGTACTGATAAACATTAGACTTTCATATATTTTAGATCCAAATACACACAACTGAAGTAGTTCAAGCCTTTTATTGTTTTAATATTGATGATTTTGGCATACAGCTCATGAAAACCCAAAATTCCTATCTCAAAAAATTAGCATATTTCACCCGACCAATAAAAGAAAAGTGTTTTTAAAACAAATAATTATGTTCAGTTATGCACTCAATACTTGGTCGGGAATCCTTTTGCAGAAATGACTGCTTCAATGCGGCGTGGCATGGAGGCAATCAGCCTGTGGCACTGCTCAGGTGTTATGGAGGCCCAGGATGCTTCGATAGCGGCCTTAAGCTCATCCAGAGTGTTGGGTGTAGCGTCTCTCAACTTTCTCTTCACAATATCCCACAGATTCTCTATGGGGTTCAGGTCAGGAGAGTTGGCAGGCCAATTGAGCACAGTAATACCATGGTCAGTAAACCATTTACCAGTGGTTTTGGCACTGTGAGCAGGTGCCAGGTCGTGCTGAAAAATTAAATCTTCATCTCCATAAAGCTTTTCAGCAGATGGAAGCATGAAGTGCTCCAAAATCTCCTGATAGCTAGCTGCATTGACCCTCCCCTTGATAAAACACAGTGGACCAACACCAGCAGCTGACATGGCACCCCAGACCATCACTGACTGTGGGTACTTGACACTGGACTTCAGGCATTTTGGCATTTCCCTCTCCCCAGTCTTCCTCCAGACTCTGACACCTTGATTTTCGGATGACATGTAAAAGTTGCTTTCATCCGAAAAAAGTACTTTGGACCACTGAGCAACAGTCCAGTGCTGCTTCTCTGTAGCCCAGGTCAGGCGCTTCTGCCGCTGTTTCTGGTTCAAAAGTGGGTTCATGCTTCCATCTGCTGAAAAGCTTTATGGAGATGAAGATTTCATTTTTTAGCACGACCTGGCACCTGCTCACAGTGCCAAAACCACTGGTAAATGGTTTACTGATCATGGTATTACTGTGCTCAATTGGCCTGCCAACTCTCCTGACCTGAACCCCATAGAGAATCTGTGGGATATTGTGAAGAGAAAGTTGAGAGACACAAGACCCAACACTCTGGATGAGCTTAAGGCCGCTATCGAAGCATCCTGGGCCTCCATAACACCTGAGCAGTGCCACAGGCTGATTGCCTCCATGCCACGCCGCATTGAAGCCGTCATTTCCGCAAAAGGATTCCTGACCAAGTATTGAGTGCATATCTGAACATAATTATTTGAAGGTTGACTTTTTTTGTTTTAAAAACAGTTTTCTTTTATTGGTCTGATGAAATATGCTAATTTTTTGAGATAGGAAATTTGGGTTTTCATGAGCTGTATGCCAAAATCATCAATATTAAACCAATAAACGGCTTGAACTACTTCAGTTGTGTGTATTTGAATCTAAAATATATGAAAGTCTAATGTTTATAAGTACATTATAGAAAATAATGAACTTTATCACAATATGCTAATTTTTTGAGAAGATCCTGTACATGTGAAAAGTAGAATGAAAATCATACATGATTCCAAACATTTTTTACAAATAAACAGCTGCAAAGTGGGGTGTGCGTAATTATTCAGCCCCCTGAGTCAATACTTTGTAGAACCACCTTTTGCTGCAATTACAGCTGCCAGTCTTTTAGGGTATGTCTCTACCAGCTTTGCACATCTAGAGACTGAAATCCTTGCCCATTCTTCTTTGCAAAACAGCTCCAGCTCAGTCAGATTAGATGGACAGCGTTGGTGAACAGCAGTTTTCAGATCTTGCCAATGATTTTCGATTGGATTTAGATCTGGACTTTGACTGGGCCATTCTAACACATGGATATGTTTTGTTTTAAACCATTCCATTGTTGCCCTGGCTTTATGTTTAGGGTCATTGTCCTGCTGGAAGGTGAACCTCCGCCCCAGTCTCAAGTCTTTTGCAATCTCAAAGAGGTTTTCTTCCAAGTTTGCCCTGTATTTGGCTCCACCCATCTTCCCATCAACTCTGACCAACTTCCCTGTCCCTGTTAAAGAGATGCACCCCCGAGCATGATGCTGCCACCACCATATTTGACAGTGGGGATGGTGTGTTCAGAGTGATGTGCAGTGTTAGTTTTCCGCCACACATAGCGTTTTGCATTTTGGCCCAAAAGTTCCATTTTGGTCTCATCTGACCAGAGCACCTTCTTCCACATGTTTGCTGTGTCCCCCACATGGCTTGTGGCAAACTGCAAACGGGACTTCTTATGCTTTCTGTTAACAATGGCTTTCTTCTTGCCACTCTTCCATAAAGGCCAACTTTGTACAGTGCATGACTAATAGTTGTCCTATGGACAGATTCCCCCACCTGAGCTGTAGATCTCTGCAGCTCGTCCAGAGTCACTGTGGGCCTCTTGACGGCATTTCTGATCAGAGCTCTCCTTGTTCGGCCTGTGAGTTTAGGTGGATGGCCTTGTCTTAGGTTTACAGTTGTGCCATACTCCTTCCATTTCTGAATGATCGCTTGAACAGTGCTCCGTGGGATGTTCAAGGCTTTGGAAATATTTTTGTAGCCTAAGCCTGCTTTAAATTTCTCAATAACTTTATCCCTGACCTTCTGGTGTGTTCTTTGGACTTCATGGTGTTGTTGCTCCCAATATTCTCTTAGACAACCTCTGAGGCCCTCACAGAGCAGCTGTATTTGTACTGACATTAGATTACAGACAGGTGCACTCTATTTAGGTATTAGCACTTATCAGGCAATGTCTATAGGCAACTGACTGCACTCAGACCGAAGGAGGCTGAATAATTACGCACACCCCACTTTGCAGTTATTGATTTGTAAAAAATGTTTGGAATCATATATGATTTCCATTCCACTTCTCACGTGTACACCACTTTGTATTGGTCTTTCATGTGTAATTCCAATAAAATTGATTCATATTTGTGGCAGTAATGTGACAAAATGTGGAAAACTTCAAGGGGGCCGAATACTTTTGCAACCCACTGTATACAAATACAGACATGGAATATGTGGGCGCTTTATACATCAATAATAATAATACATAGCTGATGTGTGGTTTGAGACATCCCCGATACTGGTGCATGTTCATATGATAAAGTACAGCAGAACAGGAAACACTAGGAGGAGGGCCCTGCCCAGCCATCATGTTGGGTGTGCTGTAATCATGGGCGGTGCTACGCTGGGGCTTGCTGGGGCACTGCCCCCCCTGGGAATCACTGTGCCCCCCTGCTCAGTAACATACAGTTATTATTATTATTTAGTATTTATATAGCGCCGACATATTCCGCAGCGCTGTACACAGTATATTGTCTTGTCACTAACTGTCCCTCAGAGGGGCTCACAATCTAGTCCCTACCATAGTTATATGTCTATGGGCTCGAGTCACAAAGCGGTGCTAACCCAGTTAGAGACTTTAGGGGCTCGATTCACAAAGCGGTGCTAACCCAGTTAGAGACTTTAGGCATGATAACCATTGCACCACTCTGGTGAAAAGCCAGTTTAGGTGTGATAAGTTTAGGCATGATAAGTTTAGGCATGATAAGTTTAGGCATGATAAGTTTAGGCATGATAAGTTTAGGCATGATAAGTTTAGGCATGATAAGTTTAGATAAGTTTAGATCGCTTGCAAAGCAGCGCCATTAAACTGTATGCAAAGTGCACCAGACTTTGCTAGCGCAAAACTTTTGATCAGCTGTGCACTACAGTGCTAACCAAGTTGGTTCTTAAACTTATCACGCCTAAAAACTTATCACACCTAAACTTATCATGCCTAAACTTATCACACCTAGGGCTCGATTCACAAAGCGGTGCTAACCCAGTTAGAGACTTTAGGCGTGATAACCATTGCACCACGCTGGTGAAAAGCCAGTTTAGGCGTGATAAGTTTAGGTGTGATAAGTTTAGGTGTGATAAGTTTAGGCATGCCAAGTTTAGATAAGTGTAGATAGCGTGCAAAGTCCCGCACGCAAAGCAGCGCCATTAAACTCTATGCGATGTGCACCAGACTTTACTAGTGCAAAACTTTTGATCAGCTGTGCACTGCGGTGCTAACGCAGTTGGTGCTTAAACTTATCATGCCTAAACTTATCACACCTAAACTTATCATGCCTAAACTTATCACATCTAAACTTATCACACCTAAACTTATCATGCCTAAACTGAGTTTAGGCATGATAAAGGGCTTTTCACCAGCGTGCTAACTGTTAGCACCGCTTTGTGAATCAGGCCCCTAAACTTATCATGCCTAAACAGAGTTTAGGCATGATAAAGGGCTTTTCACCACGGTGCTAACTGTTAGCACCGCTTTGTGAATCAGGCCCTATGGGCTCGATTCACAAAGCGGTGCAAAGTGTTAGCACCATGGTGAAAAGGCCCTTATCACGCCTAAAGTCACTTTAGGCATGATAAGAAGAAACTCGCGCGAACACCCGACGCTTCGCGCGAAGCTCCCATTAAGCCCTATGGGACTTTGCGCGCGCTCTTACGCGCGAACGCGCTTACGCGCGGTAACTTCGCGCGAAGAGCAGGAAAAATCGGTGATAACTCAGTGGTGAAAAGGTCATCACGCCAAAAGTCTTTTAGGCGTGATAACTGGGTTATCACCGCTTTGTGAATCGAGGCCTATGTATCTATCGTGTAGTGTATGTATCATGCATCCATCTGAAAATGGCGCCTGTGAATAATGGCGCACAGTGTTGCCGCTAATCCGTTTGCTGCTTATCGCTATTTAACGTTAAAGCCTTATTGTTATTTAGCGTTAAAGCCTTATTGTTATTTAGCGTTAACACACAGAACCCTCTCTGTACCTATCCCTAACCCCTAAACCCCCCGTTGGTGCCTAACCCTAACCACCCCCCTGGCGGTGCCTAACCCTAACCACCCCCCTGGTGGTGCTTAACCCTAACCACCCCCATGGTGGTGCCTAAACCTAAGAACCACCCCCAGTGGTGCCTAACCCTAAGACCCCCCTGGTGGTGCCTAACCCTAACCACCCCCCTGGTGGTGCCTAACTCTAAGACCCCCCTGGTGGTGCCTAACCCTAACCTTGACAGTGTTACATTAAATCCATTCATCGTTTTGCAGTTAAATAACTTCTGCAGTTTGGCTTATGTAGGGCACTATTGATAAATAACGTTAGTTTGTGCCACTATTGATAAATAACATTAATGTGTGCCACTATTGATAAATAACGTTAGTGTGTGCCACTATTGATAAATAACATTAGTGTGTGCCACTATCGATAAATAACGTTAGTGTGTGCCACTATTGATAAATAACGTTACTGTGTGCCGTTTTTCTTCTTTTTTCCCTGTGCGCCATTATTATGCAGTACTAACGATAAATAGCGATAAGCGTATCTTTTTAATGCGGCGCCATTTCTATGCATAGGCACTGTGCGCCATTATTCACTGATCCCATGTATCATAGTCTAGGGACAATTTAGAGGGAAGCCAATTAACTTATCTGTATGTTTTTAGGGTGTGGGAGGAAACCGGAGTGCCCGGAGGAAACCCACGCAGACACGGGGAGAACATACAAACTCCGTGCAGATAGTGCCTTGGCTGGGATATGAATCAGGGACACAGCGCTGCAAGGCGAGAGCGCTAACCACTACGCCAGCGTGCTGCCAATTAACCGTTTCCAGGCTCCAGGAGCGTTCACAGAGCAGGATAGGGCCTGTAAAAACCTCTCCATGTCATTCTGAGTCTATGCAGGCATTATGGTCTTATCTATTTGCCATAAATACCTCACAATCCTTGCAAGATCCCTTATAATTCATGTATCTGGATGACACTTCTATTTCCAAAAACATCTCTCTACATGATGAGACCCCTCCCATTCCTTTCATGGTCATCCTATGTCTGTGTCTGACCTGTCACATTCCTGTCATGGTCATCCTATGTCTCTGGTTCCCATGAGACCCCTCACATTCCTGTTATGGTCATCCTATGTCTGTGTCTGACCTGTCACATTCCTGTCATGGTCATCCTATGTCTCTGGTTCCCATGAGACCCCTCACATTCCTGTCATGGTCATCCTATGTCTGTGTCTGACCTCTCACATTCCTGTCATGGTCATCCTATGTCTGTGGTTCCCATGAGACTTCTCACATTCCTGTCATGGTCATCCTATGTCTGTGGTTCCCATGAGACCTCTCACATTCCTGTCATGGTCATCCTATGTCTGTGTTTCCCATGAGACCTCTCACATTCCTGTCATGGTCATCCTACGTCTGCGGTTCGCTCGAGACAGGCACATTGTTCTTCTGTATAAACACAGCAGCACTTGGCATTGTGAAACTCTCAGTATTGTGCGCAGTGTCAGGAATGCACACAGCCCAATTCTCAACAGACCTTTCAGCTTCTGACATTATACATAATAGAGACATAATACAGCCACATAATAGCCTCCAAAGGTCACATTCCTTTCACTAAAAATAAGTTTACATTCCGACCAGAGACGCCCCTAATTCTTCCACCTCAGAGCTGTCACCAGGCCATTCACACCTGTCCTCAGGACTCTAATCCACCTTCTGTGACAACACACCTTCCTCCCGTGACTGCAGCAAAGCATTCTGGGAGATTCTTCTTCCTCACATGAGCCTCAAATTTCACAAATAACTTCTGTTTTATGAAAACAAAATTATATTTAGCACAGGCTCTTCAGTAAGTTTTTAGTATCAGAAAGTAACTAACTTTTAACAAAATCCCAAACATGAAATAAAGAACAAAGACTGAGATCCTAATATCAGCAAAAGCTCGGTATACAGAGGCATCAGAGTAGAGTAAAACGTTTTAAAAACCGTTTAAAAGCAGAGGGGGATGTTAGGGTGGACTTACCTCCCTTTTACAAAAAAGAAAACTCACTCGAGTCTCGATAAAACAGAATTGACAAATAATTTATTCAACTCCACAAATGCAATGCGTTTCGCAGGTGTGACCCCACTTCCTCAGGAAAAATGGGAGCACAACTCAGTGGGTCAAGCAGTAGGTTTGAGCGCCTAATATTAGAGCCTAATATGGGCAGCAAGGTGGAAAACCCAGCCAGGTCAACATCTGCAAGGAGTTTGTATGTTCTCCCCGTGTCTGCATGGGTTTCCTCCAGGTACTCCAGTTTCCTCACACATACCAAAAACATACACATAAGTTAATTGGCTTCCCCTAAAAATTGTCCGTAGACTACGATACATACACTACACGATATAGACATAGGAGAATAGTAGGGACTAGATTGTGAGCCCCTCTGAGGGACAGTTAGTGACCAGACAATATACTATGTACAGCGCTGTGTAATATGTCGGCGCCATATAAATACTAAATAATATAGTGTAGTATTTCGATCAGTAGTAGGTAAAGATAAACAACAATGGTTATACTCACGAATAGAGGTCGCCACACAGGAAACCACTGACAAGGCAGGTGGGGAGAATTGGATCCTGACCCCACTCAGGTGTAAAAAGTCGCTCTCTGTAGATCGGAAAGATAAGTGGATACACCCCTCCACCGAGGGTGGACTAGACTGATTGCAGATAAGTGAACAGAGGCACCAATAAGGATAAAACCGTTACTCCAATTCACAGTAACATTTATTAGATACTCCAAACGTGCAACGCGTTTCGCAGGTCACAATCCTGCTTCATCAGGCAATAACTTGGAGAATGCTGGGGGACCCGCAAAACAACTGGTACACGACAACAATTGTACTAAACAGCAACGTACAAAAAAGAATATAAAAGTACCAACCTTGGTCCAGGTATGCTGGTATAGGCGTTAACATCAATAGCTTATAGAAATGTGCACAAAACTTGCATAAATTAAGCTAAATTGGTGTAGCAACACACATTAACCTACCAAAATAAATAAAATAAGACATATATCCCATTCATGTCCCTCCAAACTCAGCCCCAGTAAATACTGTACCTGCGTTCTTAAAGGGAAGGTGCGAGCAGTGGAAAAAAAAATAAGATCTACTTACCCGGGGATTCCACCAGCCCTTGGCAGCCATCCTGTGGCCTCGCCGCAGCTCCGCTTATAGATGGTGTCCCGGGGTCCACTGCGTTGCAGATGCCGACCTCACCAGGGGCTCATGATCGCGCTCATGTGGTCTAGAGCGATCTGCTCAGCACTTCTGGCGAGGTCGGCATCTGCAATAGAAGGGGATCCCGGCACACCGGGTCCAATTTCTTCACTACAGTCACACACTATTATTATTATACATTTATATAGCTCTGACATATACCACAGCACTGTACAGAGATCACTGATCCATTCCTATCAGTGTCTGCACCAGAGGAGCTTACACTCTAATGTCCTCACCACAGTCACACACTATTATTATTATACATTTATATAGCTCTGAAATATACCACAGCGCTGTACAGAGATTACTGATCCATTCCCATCAGTCTCTGCACCACAGGAGCTTACACTCTAATGTCTTCACCACAGTCACATTCTACTATACATTTATATAACTCTGACATATTCTGTAGCGCTGTACAGAGATCACTGATAATAATGTGCTTGAGGTCAGTCGGTCTGGCATCTTTAAGCAATGTCAGAAGAGCTCCTGTATACACACTAGTACACACTTAAAGCCAATGGGTACCGCTTTAAAAATAAAAAAGTCAGATACTCACCTAAGGAGAGGGAAGGCTCGGTCCTAATGAGCCTTCCCTCTCCTCTCCCGGTGCCCTCGGTGCTGCGCTGGCTCCCCCGTTCGCGTCCGACGCCGCAGGGACTTTGGAGGTCTTCGGGAGCACTCGGGCTTCCGAAGACGGGCTGCTCCATACTACGCACACGCGATTGCATCATAGAGGGCGCTCGCACATGCGTAGTATGGAGCGGGCAATCTTCGGGAGCCCGAGTGCAGTGGTGCTCAGCAGAGCTCGAATATTCGAGTAGCTCGAATATTCGAGCTCTTTTTCAGCTATTCGAGCTCGGTATTCGAGCTCCGAATAGCTGCAGCTATTCGAATGGGCTATCCGAGTACACTCGAATAGCCCATTCACTATTCGAGCTATTCGAGCAACCCGGCGCTATTCGAGCTCGGTACCGAGCTCGAATAGCGTCATAGCCCAGATTGATGTCCTTAGAGCCAATCAGAGGGCTCCCAGGCCCTCTGACGGCAGCCAATCACAGAGGGGGACCCTGGCCAGCCCCTACCCTATAAATAGCGGCCGCCATGTTCCGTTTCTCCATGCTTGCCTGAGACTTGTACAGAGAGAGAGTTGCTCCTTTGTGCTTTGGCTTAGCAAGTGCTCTATTGTGATCATTTACCTAGCGTTTTTGCTCACCTACACCTGCCATATACACCTATATTGTTGTTAGTTAGATAGACATTGTATTTTAGTTAGTAGCTTGTGTGTTACATTAGAGACAGGCAGCTGCTGCAAGCTTACAGGTTTAGGCCTCAGGGGGGCCTTGCCTCTGTGGGCAGCTGTCCTCTGTTTATTTCTCTCATCTATACCAGTATTTCTGCTGTCCTTTACTAATAGTATTGTAGTTATACTGTACTAGGAGTAGGACACTCACTGACTGTCACTGTTTATAGGCTACTAGCTAGCTCCTGCGTGTGTGCACTCACTCACTGTCTGTGTGTACACACACTCTATTTCCTTCTGATTACTGATAGATTATTGTTAGTTAGTTGTACTTACTTACTACTTACTCTTACTGTACCCGTAGGGACACTCACTGTCACTGTTCATATAGGCTACTAGCTCCTGCGTGTGCGCACTGCACTCACTGTCTGAGTGTACACACACAACACACACTCTATTTCCTTCTGATCGCTGATTGATTATCGTAATTAGTTAGTTCTACTTACTGTTACTACTTACTCTTACTGTACTAGGAGTCTAGGACACTCAGTCACTGTCCATAGGCTACTAGCTCCTGCGTGCGTGCACTCACTGTCTGAGTGTACACACACCCACACTCCATTTCCTTCTGATCGCTGATTGATTATTGTAATTAGTTAGTTCTACTTACTGTTACTACTTACTCTTACTGTACTAGGAGTCTAGGACACTCAGTCACTGTGTTCATAGGCTACTAGCTCCTGCGTGCGTGCACTCACTGTCTGAGTGTACACACACCCACACTCCATTTCCTTCTGATCGCTGATTGATTATTGTAATTAGTTAGTTCTACTTACTGTTACTACTTACTCTTACTGTACTAGGAGTCTAGGACACTCAGTCACTGTCCATAGGCTACTAGCTCCTGCGTGCGGTCACTCACTGTCTGAGTGTACACACACCACCCACACTCTATTTCCTTCTGATCGCTGATTGATTATTGTAATTAGTTAGTTGTACTTACTGTTACTACTTACTCTTACTGTACTAGGAGTCTAGGACACTCAGTCACTGTGTTCATAGGCTACTAGCTCCTGCGTGCGTGCACTCACTGTCTGAGTGTACACACACCCACACTCCATTTCCTTCTGATCGCTGATTGATTATTGTAATTAGTTAGTTCTACTTACTGTTACTACTTACTCTTACTGTACTAGGAGTCTAGGACACTCAGTCACTGTGTTCATAGGCTACTAGCTCCTGCGTGCGTGCACTCACTGTCTGAGTGTACACACACCCACACTCCATTTCCTTCTGATCGCTGATTGATTATCGTAATTAGTTAGTTCTACTTACTGTTACTACTTACTCTTACTGTACTAGGAGTCTAGGACACTCAGTCACTGTGTTCATAGGCTACTAGCTCCTGCGTGCGTGCACTCACTGTCTGAGTGTACACACACCCACACTCCATTTCCTTCTGATCGCTGATTGATTATCGTAATTAGTTAGTTCTACTTACTGTTACTACTTACTCTTACTGTACTAGGAGTCTAGGACACTCAGTCACTGTGTTCATAGGCTACTAGCTCCTGCGTGCGTGCACTCACTGTCTGAGTGTACACACACCCACACTCCATTTCCTTCTGATCGCTGATTGATTATTGTAATTAGTTAGTTCTACTTACTGTTACTACTTACTCTTACTGTACTAGGAGTCTAGGACACTCAGTCACTGTGTTCATAGGCTACTAGCTCCTGCGTGCGTGCACTCACTGTCTGAGTGTACACACACCCACACTCCATTTCCTTCTGATCGCTGATTGATTATTGTAATTAGTTAGTTCTACTTACTGTTACTACTTACTCTTACTGTACTAGGAGTCTAGGACACTCAGTCACTGTGTTCATAGGCTACTAGCTCCTGCGTGCGTGCACTCACTGTCTGAGTGTACACACACCCACACTCCATTTCCTTCTGATCGCTGATTGATTATTGTAATTAGTTAGTTCTACTTACTGTTACTACTTACTCTTACTGTACTAGGAGTCTAGGACACTCAGTCACTGTGTTCATAGGCTACTAGCTCCTGCGTGCGTGCACTCACTGTCTGAGTGTACACACACCCACACTCCATTTCCTTCTGATCGCTGATTGATTATTGTAATTAGTTAGTTCTACTTACTGTTACTACTTACTCTTACTGTACTAGGAGTCTAGGACACTCAGTCACTGTGTTCATAGGCTACTAGCTCCTGCGTGCGTGCACTCACTGTCTGAGTGTACACACACCCACACTCCATTTCCTTCTGATCGCTGATTGATTATTGTAATTAGTTAGTTCTACTTACTGTTACTACTTACTCTTACTGTACTAGGAGTCTAGGACACTCAGTCACTGTGTTCATAGGCTACTAGCTCCTGCGTGCGTGCACTCACTGTCTGAGTGTACACACACCCACACTCCATTTCCTTCTGATCGCTGATTGATTATCGTAATTAGTTAGTTGTACTTACTGTTACTACTTACTCTTACTGTACTAGGAGTCTAGGACACTCAGTCACTGTGTTCATAGGCTACTAGCTCCTGCGTGCGTGCACTCACTGTCTGAGTGTACACACACCCACACTCCATTTCCTTCTGATCGCTGATTGATTATTGTAATTAGTTAGTTCTACTTACTGTTACTACTTACTCTTACTGTACTAGGAGTCTAGGACACTCAGTCACTGTGTTCATAGGCTACTAGCTCCTGCGTGCGTGCACTCACTGTCTGAGTGTACACACACCCACACTCCATTTCCTTCTGATCGCTGATTGATTATCGTAATTAGTTAGTTGTACTTACTGTTACTACTTACTCTTACTGTACTAGGAGTCTAGGACACTCAGTCACTGTGTTCATAGGCTACTAGCTCCTGCGTGCGTGCACTCACTGTCTGAGTGTACACACACCCACACTCCATTTCCTTCTGATCGCTGATTGATTATTGTAATTAGTTAGTTCTACTTACTGTTACTACTTACTCTTACTGTACTAGGAGTCTAGGACACTCAGTCACTGTGTTCATAGGCTACTAGCTCCTGCGTGCGTGCACTCACTGTCTGAGTGTACACACACTAAATTTACTTGTGATTACTACTGATTATTGTAACTGCTAGTTGTACTTCCTGACTGTTACTACTTACTTACTGTACTAGGGGACACTCACTCAGTCACCTCACCAACCAACCCACTCCATTAAAGTACCCCACTTTTCACCCGCCCTTTTACAAAACTTTTGTCTATACGCCCAAAACATTTAAGATGTCTGGAAGTGGCAGCCAGCGCGGTTTGGGCAAGGGGAAGGGCAGCAAGGGAATCAGGAGGAGAGGGAGCAGCATTGTGGCTAGCCGCGGCCGCGGGCGCGCCACCATGCACAGTTCTGCAGCAGCAGCAGCAGCGTCAGTGGCTAACATTCCTCCCATAGCCACTGGCCGTGGACGCCTTGGGCGCCGCCCAGCAGGAGCATCTGCAACTCACGCTGCAGAGACACAGCAGCAGCAGCGTGTAGCACCTGCTCCCATTTTCCTCCAGCCGGGTCGGAAACGTCCCATTGAGGAAAAGGATGCAGACACTGTGGTGCAACTCATGACGGAGGATGAGCAGCCCGCCATCAGCTCTGCATCCGAGGCCTCCACCCTCACCACCACCACCACCCCTGTTCGCAGCAGCCGCCCAGCAGGGTCTGGGGAGGAGGCCAGTTCACCGTCACTCGCCGACCTGTCATTCAGCAGTCTTTTGACCCCAGGCATCATGAGTAAATTGTCTGCTGTTGTTGGCGATCTTGAGGAGGAGATGCTGATGGGCACTTTGGGGGATGAGGGATTGGACAGCAAGACTGTGGCGACAGTCAAGCAGCCCATCCATGCATCAGGAGAGGAGTTTGGGGGGTCCTCATCCCAGCAGGACATGTTTCAGGAGGGGGAGGATGATGATGACCCGGTGACAGACAGAGACTGGGTGCCACCACCTCCAGGGGATGTCGTCCTCAGCAGCTCTGAGGAGGAGGAGGAGGATGCGCTTGTGGGCCTTGCAAGGAGGCGCATCATTGCAAGCATTGGCAGCGTCCCACAGCCTGCTGGTGTCTCAGGCTCAGCAGCAGCAGCAGCAGCATCAGCCAGTACCACCCCCAGCCGCACCCAAGCCCCCCCCCCAACCACCACAGGGAGACAGGCAGCAGCGCTTCCATGCCGTAGGGGGAAGTTTCTGTCACCAATCTGGCGGTTTTTCACCATGCCCACTGTGTACAGCAAGTACGCCACTTGCAACCACTGTCAGCGGAAGTTGAGCAGAGGTGCAGACCCCTTAAAGTTCAGCACCAGCTCGCTCATCAACCACCTTGCGGCTAAACATTTCCACCAGCATGAGGAGTTCCAGAGGCTGAAGGCATCTGCTGCTGGCAGTGGCACCACACCCATCACTGCACAGCCTTCAGCAGCAGCAGCAGCAACAGCAGCCACCCGCCCTCCTGCTCCTCCAGCAGCACCAGCAGGAGTGCGGAAACGCACTGCTCCTCCCCCCTCTGCAACTCCTGCCGCCGACACTGAGGCCTGTTCTGGCAGCCAGTCCTCAGTGGCCTCCTCTGCTGTGTCTGCTGATTCCCGTGTCAGCAAAAGGCCACGCCAGAGCCTTTTGAGCGAGTCCTTCCAGGGGGTGGTTAGGGCTCTGCCTCCCAGCAGCCGTCGCGTGCGGCAGCTGAACGGCTTGCTGGCACGGGCCATGTGCTCCCAACTCCTGCCGTACACGCTCGTGCAGGAGGGGAGCGACATTCGTGCGCTGCTTGCTTGCGCAGCCCCAGACTGGCAGCTCCCCAGCAGACACTTCTTTGCCCGCAAGGCCATTCCTGCACTGCACCGCTTTGTGATGGCCAATGTGGAGCGAGGGCTGGAGCACGCGGTTGGTGAAAGGGTCCACGTCACCATGGACTCCTGGAGCAGCCGCTTCGGGACAGGCCGCTACCTGTCCTTCACTGTCCACTGGGTCAGCTTGGTGGAAGGGGGTGAGGATGGGAGAGCAGCAGCGGGCACAGCAGCAGCAGCAACACAGTGGGTGGTGCCACCCCGCAGGCTCAGGGGAACTGCAGCAGGTTCCTCCGATCCTCTGCCATCCTCCGGCACACCTGGCCAAACCCCCCGCCTCAGCAGCAGCGTGAAGGCCCGCCACTGCCAAGCGCTGCTGCACTTGGTCAGCCTTGGGAAGACCAAGCTGACGGCAACCCATGTGTTGGCCAAACTCCAGGAGCAGGAGAGGATTTGGCTGACCCCCAGAGGCCTCAGAGTCGGAGAGGTGGTGGCCGACAATGGGGCCAATCTGGTTGCCGCAATAGACAGGGGAAACCTGACCCACATCCCCTGTCTTGCCCACGTGCTGAACCTGGTGGTGCAGAAGTTCCTGCGCACCTACCAGGGGATGGGCGAACTGCTGGAAACGGCAAGGAATGTTGTGCGTCACTTCCGGCGCTCGGCTGCAGCCTGTGCGAGCCTGGAAGACGTGCAAAAGGAGCTGGATCTGCCACGCCATCGGCTGATCCTTGACGTTCCGACTCGCTGGAACTCCACCCTGGAGATGTTGGAGCGTCTGGTTGAACAGAGGCGCGCTGTCAAACAGTACCTTGCCCTGGCCACTGTTTCCGCAGCTCAGAGAAGGGACAAGACCAGCAACATCCCGTCCATCGTCCCCGATGATGACTGGAGGCACATGCAGCAGGTGTGCTTAGTGCTGGCTCCCTTCCTGCAGGCCACAAACATGGTGAGCAGGGACCATGCTATGGTCTGCGAGTGGGTGCCCCTGGTTTCTCTGCTGAACAGGGCCCTCGATGCTTTGCTGGAACAGGGAGCGGCAGCCTTGGACCAGCAGGAGCGGCAACCAGCTGCGCAGTCCACCTCTGAGGGGGAGGAGGAGGAGGACTTGGTGGAGGTCCCTGACCTGGCAGCTGATGAGGGGTATCAGCACAGCGCAGCTGAGTTGGTGCGGGGGTGGAGAGAGGATGAGGCGGCAGAGGAGGAGGATGAGGACAGCACTGACGTCGATGTGCCAGCAGACGTGGCCCGCCTCTTCCCAATGGCAGCGCACATGCTGACGTGCCTGCGCAGGGACCCCAGGGTGATCCAGATGAAGCAGAGGGAGGACATCTGGATCAGCATGATGTTGGACCCACGCCTCAAGGGGAAGTTGAGCCAGTTCCTGCCGCCTGCAGGAGGAGACCCAGCGCAACAAATAAGGAGCTTGCAGCAGGCCCTTGTTGAGCGCTTGGAGGAAGCCTTCCCCCAGCCTTCCACCCCCACTGTCCAGCAGCCAGCACAGAGGCAGCAGCAGGTGCCTGCATCCAGCAGCAGCAAGCGCCCCACAGACCTGCTGTCTCTCAGCCACGAGCTCTACAGGACTGTAGAGGCTCCGGCAGCAGTGACTAGAGAGGAGATGCATGCAGCAGCATCCTCCTCCGGTCACAGCCAGCGCCTGACCCGCATGGTGGCTGACTACATGGGGTCGTACAGCGGGCTTGACAGCGATGCCCCTGTTGATCCCATGGAGTATTGGGTCAAGCGCATGGAGATCTGGAGCGAGCTGGCGCAGTACGCCCTGGAAGTGCTGTCCTGCCCCCCTTCCAGCGTGCTGTCCGAGCGCTGCTTCAGTGCAGCTGGTGGCGTGGTCACCGAGAAACGCTCACGTCTGTCTCACAAGTCTGTGGACAGACTGACGTTTCTCAAGATGAACCAGGCGTGGGTGGAAGGCGAGTTCCTGGCCCCTGTTGTCGGCGAGAGGGGGACATGAACTGGCTGCCGGAACCATCGTTAATGTGCCTTACCACCCTTTACCACCTCCTGGCTCCTGCTCACTAAGCCAGCCTGGTTCACTTTGACTATTACGTCACCTGCAGCCACACATTTTACACCTACAGTGGGCTGCTGTGTACTGCCCTTCTGCTGTCTGTCTGTGTTTCCCACTGCCAGGGTACACAGAATTACCTTCTTCTGCTGCCACTCTGCCACCAGCTATTACGTCAAACAATAGCTGCTCGCCTACTCCTCCATTCCTCCTCCTGCTGCTGCTGTCTGTCTGTGTTTCCCACTGCCAGGGTACACAGATGATTTACCTTCTGCTGCCACTCTGCCACCAGCTATTACGTCAAACAATAGCTATATTGGTTGCAAAACCAAAAACCCAAAAACCATAAAAAAAAAAAAAAGGTTTAATTTTTCTGAGGTGCCCGGGTTGAAAACTGTGTTGTCCCAGTTGTGTATTGGACACAATGTGGGCTGCACGACCGCTGTCTGGGACCTCCTGTTGTGTTTATTTACAGCCCTGGTATCACCGCTAGGTACCAGGGCTATTATGTCACGCTGCCTACCTGCTGCCACACTCACACTGCTCCTCCATACCTCCTCCTGCTGCTGCTGCTGCTGTCTGTCTGTGTTTCCCACTGCCAGGGTACACAGATGATTTACCTTCTGCTGCCACTCTGCCACCAGCTATTACGTCAAACAATAGCTGCTCGCCTACTCCTCCATTCCTCCTCCTGCTGCTGCTGTCTGTCTGTGTTTCCCACTGCCAGGGTACACAGATGATTTACCTTCTGCTGCCACTCTGCCACCAGCTATTACATCAAACAATAGCTATATTGGTTGCAAAACCAAAAACCAAAAAACCATAATAAAAAAAAAAAAGGTTTAATTTTTCTGAGGTGCCCGGGTTGAAAACTGTGTTGTCCCAGTTGTGTATTGGACACAATGTGGGCTGCACGACCGCTGTCTGGGACCTCCTGTTGTGTTTATTTACAGCCCTGGTATCACCGCTAGGTACCAGGGCTATTATGTCACGCTGCCTACCTGCTGCCACACTCACACTGCTCCTCCATACCTCCTCCTGCTGCTGCTGCTGCTGTCTGTCTGTGTTTCCCACTGCCAGGGTACACAGATGATTTACCTTCTGCTGCCACTCTGCCACCAGCTATTACGTCAAACAATAGCTGCTCGCCTACTCCTCCATTCCTCCTCCTGCTGCTGCGGTCTGTCTGTGTTTCCCACTGCCAGGGTACACAGAATTACCTTCTGCTGCCACTCTGCCACCAGCTATTACGTCAAACAATAGCTATATTGGTTGCAAAACCAAAACCAAACAAACCATTAAAAAAAAAAAAAAGGTTTAATTTTTCTGAGGTGCCCGGGTTGAAAACTGTGTTGTCCCAGTTGTGTATTGGACACAATGTGGGCTGCACGACCGCTGTCTGGGACCTCCTGTTGTGTTTATTTACAGCCCTGGTATCACCGCTAGGTACCAGGGCTATTATGTCACGGCGAGCTGCCTGCCTCATTGACTGCCTGCTGCCACACACTCATCCTCCTCCTCCTGCTGCTGAATTTACCTCCTGCTGTCTTTGTGTTTCCACTGCCAGGGAGCACATACAATGGCGCTTCCAACATGCGTGCGCCCACCAGCTATTTGTTACGCTCAAAAATAGCTGCATTCCTTTAAAAAAAAAATTGAAAAGAGAAATACGTGAAGAAGAAGAAGACGATATTGAAAAGGAAGGAGAAGATGAAGATGATGATGAAGAAGATGATGAAGATGAAGAAGATGAAGAAGATGATGAAGAAGATGAAGAAGATGATGAAGAAGATGAAGAAGATGATGAAGAAGATGATGAAGAAGATGATGAAGAAGATGAAGAAGATGAAGAAGATGAAGAAGAAGATGAAGAAGATGAAGAAGAAGATGATGATGAAGAAGAAGAAGAAGAAGAAGAAGAAGAAGAAGAAGAAGAAGAAGAAGAAGAAGAAGAAGAAGAAGAAGAAGAAGAAGAAGAAGAAGAAGAAGAAGAAGAAGAAGATACAGTAACACTACTGAACAAAATTAAGGACACGACTTCTCTTTCCACATTTTTTTTTAAAGGAACATCCCCACATAATCACTTGCTGTTGTTACTTGGAAAAAAAGAGGTTTCTTGCATCATTCACCCTCAAAACAAGTGTTGGAAGCTATTTAAGGCCAATTCAAATAGTCAGCTCGAATAGTTAGCTCGAATACCGACTCGAATAGTGAGCTCGAAGTCCGAGGTCGAATCGAATAGTAAAAATTATTCGACTCGAATATTCGACTGACCTCGAATAATTTACTATTCGAATTCGACCAAACTCGAATTTTAAAAAGGGGTATTTGAGCATCACTACCCGAGTGCTCCCGAAGGCTTTCGAAACCTCCCTTCGGGGGCGGAAGTGGCAGTATTTGACCGAACTGGTCGAATACTGCCACGGGGGATCCTGCGCGGGACCGGGCATCGGGAGAGGAGAGGGAAGGCTCATTAGGACCGAGCCTTACCTCTCCTTAGGTGAGTATCTGCCTTTTCTATTTTTTAAGTGGTAAACATTCACTTTAAAGATGATGTCCGAAGTACAAAAAAAAGCCCTGGATAAGTAGATTTTTTTTGTACCTCGGACATTCTCTTTAAAGAGACTCTGAAGCGAAATAAATTTGCTACATTTACCTTATAATTCGCTTCAGAAGTCTCATCTGCGCTAGACTGCCGCATCCCCGCCGAAAAACGAGGGCTGCAGACCCCCCAAATCCCCAGGGGGGAATCTGGCCGGTGCTTCCTGGAAAGGGCAGAGTTCTCTGCTGTAGCTCTGCCTCTTCTGATGTCAATCACGGCGCATCGCCGCCTCTCCCCGCCCCTCTCACTCTTCCTTCACAGAGAGGGGCGGGGAGAGGCGGAGATCCGGAGATCCGCGCGGCGATTGACAGCAGGAGAGGCGGAGCTACAGCTCATAGCTCTGACTCTCAGGGCAGCAGAATCCACGACCAAGTTGGTCGTGGATGTTTGCCTGGGGGTTTGGGGGGTCTGCAGCCCTCGTTTTTCATCGGGGATGCCGCAGTTTAGCGCAGATGAGACTTCTGAAGCGAATTATAAGGTAAATGTAGCAAATTTATTTCGCTTCAGAGTCTCTTTAACAGCATTCTTGGCACAATTTAGCCCAGCGTGTGTATATATAGCTTATTGTGTGGACAGCGCCCCAGGCTGGGTGTGTCGGGGAGTGGCAGGTGTCATGCAGTGCTCACATGACTGGAGGTGATTGGGTTGGTACCGTTATTGAGGTTGGGTCACCCAGAGGCAAAACCATAAACATAACAATGGCTGACAGCCTTGCCCATTCACAAGACAAAAATAGAACAACAAGATTTAGCCAAGATGGATACAATGTTTTGTTGCAGTTTTCAGAGACTGAGTTCTGTGCTATCTAAAATACAAGAATGTGTAACAGAGGAATTCCTGTGGAGTGTATTGGATTGAGCAGTGTTTAATTTTGACAAATACAGAAAGCTGAAACAATGTAAAAATCTCAATAGAGTATTCATGTTTCATATCTACACGGAGGAGAAATGAGAGGATCATGATTTGACTGAAATGGAGCTGGTAGTTCAAAGTCAGTGGAAATGACACGAATATTTACAAGCTGTGACTAGTGTTGGGCGAACAGTGTTCGCCACTGTTCGGGTTCTGCAGAACATCACCCTGTTCGGGTGATGTTCGAGTTCGGCCGAACACCTGATGGTGTTCGGCCAAACCGTTCGGCCACATGGCCGAACTAAGAGCGCATGGCCGAACGTTCCCCGAACGTTCGGCTAGCGCTGTGATTGGCCGAACGGGTCACGTGGTTCGGACCCGAACGCGCTCTGATTGGCCGAACTGTATTTATTTACCCGAACCACGTCATATCTCCGCCATTTGTCTGTGGGTTTAGCTTTGGGTAGGCAGGCAGGGTAGTTCGCGCTCCAGCCACTCTAGCCAGGGTCCCCCCAGTCATTGTGTGTCGCTGCTGGGAACAGTAGTACACCGCTTGCTCAGCCACACTATATAGCATTGTGTTTACTGCCACTCTGTGTACCTCGCTCAGCCACACTATATAGCATTGTGTTTACTGCCACTTTGTGTCTGCTGGGAACAGTAGTACACCGCTAGCTCAGCCACACTATATAGCATTGTGTTTACTGCCACTCTGTGTACCTCGCTCAGCCACACTATATAGCATTGTGTTTACTGCCACTCTGTTTCTGCTGGGAACAGTAGTACACCGCTTGCTCAGCCACACTATATAGCATTGTGTTTACTGCCACTCTGTGTACCTCGCTCAGCCACACTATATAGCATTGTGTTTACTGCCACTCTGTGTCTGCTGGGAACAGTAGTACACCGCTCGCTCAGCCACACTATATAGCATTGTGTTTACTGCCACTCTGTGTACCTCGCTCAGCCACACTATATAGCATTGTGTTTACTGCCACTCTGTGTCTGCTGGGAACAGTAGTACACCGCTCGCTCAGCCACACTATATAGCATTGTGTTTACTGCCACTCTGTGTACACCGCTCACCCAGCACTATATAGCATTATTGTGTTTACTGCCACTCTGTGTCTGCTGGGAACACTAGTACACCGCTCGCTCAGCCACACTATATAGCATTGTGTTTACTGCCACTCTGTGTACACCGCTCACCCAGCACTATATAGCATTATTGTGTTTACTGCCACTCTGTGTCTGCTGGGAACAGTAGTACACCGCTCGCTCAGCCACACTATATAGCATTGTGTTTACTGCCACTCTGTGTACCTCGCTCAGCCACACTATATAGCATTGTGTTTACTGCCACTCTGTGTCTGCTGGGAACAGTAGTACACCGCTCGCTCAGCCACACTATATAGCATTGTGTTTACTGCCACTCTGTGTACCTCGCTCAGCCACACTATATAGCATTGTGTTTACTGCCACTCTGTGTCTGCTGGGAACAGTAGTACACCGCTCGCTCAGCCACACTATATAGCATTGTGTTTACTGCCACTCTGTGTACCTCGCTCAGCCACACTATATAGCATTGTGTTTACTGCCACTCTGTGTCTGCTGGGAACAGTAGTACACCGCTCGCTCAGCCACACTATATAGCATTGTGTTTACTGCCACTCTGTGTACACCGCTCACCCAGCACTATATATAGCATTGTGTTTACTGCCACTCTGTGTCTGCTGGGAACAGTAGTACACCGCTCGCTCAGCCACACTATATAGCATTGTGTTTACTGCCACTCTGTGTACACCGCTCACCCAGCACTATATAGCATTATTGTGTTTACTGCCACTCTGTGTCTGCTGGGAACAGTAGTACACCGCTCGCTCAGCCACACTATATAGCATTGTGTTTACTGCCACTCTGTGTCTGCTGGGAACAGTAGTACACCGCTCGCTCAGCCACACTATATAGCATTGTGTTTACTGCCACTCTGTGTACACCGCTCAGCCACACTATATAGCATTATTGTGTTTACTGCCACTCTGTGTCTGATGGGAACAGTAGTACACCGCTCGCTCAGCCACACTATATAGCATTGTGTTTACTGCCACTCTGTGTCTGCTGGGAACAGTAGTACACCGCTCACCCGCCACTGTATAGCATTGTGCTCTGTGTCGCTGCTGGGAATAGTGGTACACCGCTCACCCACCACTGTATAGCATTGTGCTCTGTGTCGCTGCTGGGAATAGTGGTACACCGCTCACCCACCACTGTATAGCATTTCTGTACTGCCACTGTACTGCTGCCAGTCAGCGTGTACTTTAAGGATAAGTGAAATGAGGAAGAAATCCGGTGAAAGAGGGAGGGGCAAGGGAAGATGTGTTTCCCCTGACGGTTCATGTACAGGCCACAGGGGAGCACCCAAGAAAACCCACTCAATACCGCCCATGTTGTCCAGGACAACAACCCTCACAAATCCAAAAGAACAGGACCAGATAATTACTTGGATGACCTCTCAAGCGTCCAGCAGTGGGTTAAGCAGCACCAGCACATCACGCACGAGGTCCGAGTCCTCAGCCAGTTACAAGGAGCCAGTGGGCACAAAGCTGACACAACCGGCAGCGACACCACGCACACAACTGCCAGATAACCAGTCCGATGAATTACCTCAGGACACAATGGGGTATTCGCAGGAGCTATTCCCAGCCCAACAAACTTCCACCTTTCAAAGGTCAATGGAGGAACAGCCAGAAATGTTGTGCCCGGATTCACAACCATTAACTGTGGGAAATGCACCGCGCACTGAAATACAAGGCGAGTCCAAGGAGGACTCGGAAACCCAAATCCCAGAGCAAGTTGGGCAGGAGGGGTTGCAATTGCAGGAGGTCGGCCGACAAGATCTGGAAGACGACGTTGGAGTGAGCTGCGCAGAGGTTGTTCTGGGGAGCTCTACTCCACGGCGGCGGCCCCCCACAATGACATATGACGAGTTTGAGGAGATGGAAGAGGAGGGTATGGACAATGTGGACATAGACCCAGATTTTGTTTGTAAACGAGAACATCGCCGTTGTAGCAGCAGCACAGATGAGTCTGTTGAAGAACCCACTGCTGCACGAGTTCGCCTTGTGCCAAAAGGTAGGCGGCGCGCAATTTCAGGCACACAAGCGTGGAAGTTCAAGTGAGAGGCAAAAGAGGCGCAAACAGAAATCGCCAGCAAGGCAGGTGCTCCAAAGTCTGGTCTTTCTTTGAAGACTGCACTGAGGATGGTACTATGGCGATTTGCAAGGTGTGCAAGACCCGCCTGAGCAGGGGGAAAAGTATTAACAACCTCTCCACCACCAGCATGAGCCGCCACATGCTATCCAAACATCCCACTCTGTGGGCAAACGCGGCAGGACAGGGTACCAGCAACACTGCCTCCCTTGGGTTCACCAGACTCACCACCAGACCCGCCTCAGCAGCAGCAGTAGCCCAGCCATTGCGTGGTTCACAACATTCACAAACATCAGACGACGCTGACACTGTCACTTTCCGGAGTAGTGCTCTTGAGGTCTCCCAGTGTTCATCAAACACAACAACCAACAGCCCTTCAGTGTGCAGCCCTACGGTTCAGTTGTCTGTCTCGGAGATGTTTGAGCGCAAGAGGAAATTGCCAGCAAATGACCCCCGGGCCGTGGCAGTAACAGCCAGCATAGCCAAGCTTCTGGCCTGCGAAATGCTGCCATATCGAGTGGTGGAGACAAACAGCTTCAAGGGCATGATGTCAGTGGCCATCCCACGTTACGTGGTTCCCAGCCGCTACCACTTTGCGCGCTCTGCAGTGCCTGAGTTGCATGAGCACGTGATCAGCAAAATAACCCGAAGCTTGAAGAATGCCGTTGCCTGCAAGGTTCACCTCACCACTGACACCTGGACGAGTGCGTTCGGCCAGGGTCGATACATCTCCCTTACCGCGCACTGGGTGAACCTTGTGGAGCCTGGCAGCGATTCCTCACCTGCTACAGCGCGGGTGTTGCCCACGCCGCAAACAGCTGCACCGCCGTCCCTCCCACTGGATAACAACAGCAGCACCTACCTCTCTGACTCCTTCTCCTCCAACGCATCTCAAAGCTGTACCTCATCCGGAAACGCTAACCCAGCAGCAGTAGGATCGTGGAAGCAGTGCAGCACAGCTGTTGGCATGCGTCAGCAAGCATTGCTGAAGCTGATCTGCCTTGGGGATAAGCAGCACACAGGGGAAGAAATTTGGAGGGGAATAAAGGAACAGACGGATTTGTGGCTGGCACCGCTGGACCTGAAACCGGGCATGGTTGTGTGTGATAATGGGAGTAATCTCATTCGCGCTTTAAGGTTGGCTAAGCTGACACACATCCCTTGCCTGGCGCACGTGATGAACCTAGTAGTTCAGCGGTTTCTGAGGACATACCCAGGCGTGGCCGATCTTCTGTTGAAGGTGCGACGAGTGGCCAAACATTGTAGAAATTCCAGTACTGCTTCGGGGGCACTCGCCAAGATGCAGGAGCGCTTCAATCTCCCCCACCATCGCTTGCTGTGTGATGTCCCTACGCGCTGGAATTCTACGCTGCACATGCTAGCCCGCTTTTGCGAGCAGAAGAGTGCAGTGGTCCAGTACATGATGGCGCAGTACCGAGGCGCATCCGGACAGCTGCCAAGCTTCTGTGGATCCGATTGGGCCAACATGTTGGACCTCTGCCAAGTCCTCCAAAAGTTTGAGCAATCCACGTTGCTTGTGAGCAGTGACAACTCTTCAGTCAGCATTACCATACCACTGCTGTGTTTACTGAAGAGGTCAATGTTGAAAATCAAGGAAACAGCTGTCATGATGCAACTGGGGGAATTTGAAGGAGAAAACGATCAGCGTGATGGTACCAACATCAGGCCATCCACCTCAGGAAACGCTGGCCCCAGCAGCTATGACGAAGAAGAGGAGGAGGAACAGCTGGAGTTGGAGCAGGAATTTCCTGCCACCACTGACGAGGGCCAGAGCGGTGCACGTTGGACTTCCACAATTCAGCGCGAATGGTCAGCAAAAGCAGACCAGGAAGAAGGTGACGACTATGATGCATCACAACAACTATCACAACGCTCACAAGAGGATGATGATTATTCTGGCAGGACTCTGGCACACATGGCTCAATTCATGCTAGACTGCATTGAACGCGACCCACGCATTGTGCGCATTCTGGACAACACCAATTACTGGGTTTATACCCTTCTGGATCCACGGTACAAACACAATGTTCCAAAACTGCTTGAAGAAAGAGTCAGACAGGTCAAAATGGAAGAATACCAGCAGGCCCTTGTGGAGACTTTAGAGAGGAGATTGACATCCTCCTCCTCCTCTAGCCAGTTGTACGCCGACAGACTGACTTCCGCAAACCCAGGACGACCAGGAGGGCAGCAAACAACACAAGCCGCAGCTAGTGCCCAAAAGGGAATGGTATCGGCAGTGTCCTTGGAGTGGGAAAATTTTCTGACACCCATGCAGCAGCAGCCCACAGAACAGCAAGCGTGCAGATCCACCTCCAACACCGATCGCCTGGAGAATATGGTCAAGGACTACATGTCAGATGGCGTAGCTGTGTTGAACAATCCATCTGCACCCTTCAGCTATTGGGTATCGAAGCTAGACACCTGGCACCAGGGCCGGGCCGAGGCATAGGCTGGAGAGGCTCCAGCCTCAGGGCGCAGTGTAGGAGGGGGCGCAGAATTCATTCAGCTGTCATTCCTAATTGTGTTTGAAGCAGAAAGAAATAAGAAAAGGGGATACATGGCAGTGACTGCAAGCCATGTAACTAGATATTAAGGTGTTGGGGAGGTTGTGGGCCCTGTGGCACCTCTTAGTCTAATAGCAATCAGTGTGTGACAGGTGAGGTGGGAGGGATGGAGGGGCGCACTTTGGTGTCTCAGCCTTGGGTGCTGGAGGACCTTGTACCGGCTCTGCCTGGCACGAACTGGCAATGTACGCAATAGAGGTGCTGGCTTGCCCGGCAGCCAGCGTTATGTCGGAACGCTGTTTCAGTGCTGCCGGAGGCATAGTCACAGATCGGCGTATCCGCCTCTCCACAGAAAAATGCAGACCGTCTGACTCAAATTAAAATGAATCAATCCTGGATTGGAAACGACTATGCAACACTCCTGGACCCCAACCAAGTAACATGAACAATGACCATCTGTGATGGGTTAGCGTTGCCGGTCCCTGTTTATTGAACCTCTCATCTTTATTACATTTATGACTGCATGGAGGCAAAAAGCATTGCTATATCCGCACGCTTTTTGTCCTCATGCAAGGCCTGGGTTGCATCTCAAAAAGCGTGGCCTTCTCCTCCTGCGCCTCCTCCTGTTCCATCACGTGTGCTGCTGCTGCTGCTGCTGCTGGGTTAGCGTTGCCGGTCCCTGTTTATTGAACCTCTCATCTTTATTACATTTATGACTGCATGGCGGCAAAAAGCATTGCTATATCCGCACGCTATTTGTCCTCATGCAAGGCCTGGGATGTTGTGTCTCAAAAAGCGTGGCCTTCTCCTCCTGCGCCTCCTCCTGTTCCATCACGTGAGCTGCTGCTGCTGCTGCTGCTGCTGCTGGGTTAGCGTTGCCGGTCCCTGTTTATTGAACCTCTCATCTTTATTACATTTATGACTGCATGGCGGCAAAAAGCATTGCTATATCCGCACGCTATTTGTCCTCATGCAAGGCCTGGGATGTTGTGTCTCAAAAAGCGTGGCCTTCTCCTCCTGCGCCTCCTCCTGTTCCATCACGTGTGCTGCTGGTGCTGGGTTAGCGTTACCGGTCCCTTTTCCTGGAACCTCTTCTCTGTATTACATTTATGACTGCATGGCGACAAAAAGCATGTTACCTGTGCAAAGAAACATGACATTTTCCACATTTAAAAGACAGTTTTTCCTTTGAAACTTTACAATCAATTTTCTCAAAAACTATAAGCTCTTTTTCAAATATTTTTTTTCCTCTTGTACCCACTCCCAAGGTGCACATACCCTGCAAATTTGGGGTATGTAGCATGTAAGGAAGCTTTACAAAGCACGAAAGTTCGGGTCCCCATTGACTTCCATTATGTTCGGAGTTCGGCGCGAACCCCCGAACATCGCGGCCATGTTCGGCGAACGTTCGCGAACCCGAACATCTAGGTGTTCGCCCAACACTAGCTGTGACTCAATACCGAAATACTTCTTTCATTTTTATTCCCCTTTACTTACTATGGGTCACATTGTTTATTTTTGTATTTTTGACATTTTTATATCGTCTTTTAATGTGCTATTTTTACTTTCTTTAAGGGGTTCTGTGGCAGGTTAATAAAAAAAACAAAACTAACACTTACCTGGAGCTTCTATCAGCCCCCTGTAGCTGTCATGTCCTGCGCCGTCCTCCTACGATCCTCCGTTCCCCGCCGCCGGTCCCGGTCTAATTATTCCTCTATCAGCCCCCTGTAGCTGTCATGTGCCGCGCCGTCCTCCTACGATCCTCCGTTCCCCACCGCCGGTCCCAGTCTAATTATTCCTCTATCCGCCCCCTGTAGCTGTTATGTCCTGCGCCGTCCTCCTACGATCCTCCATTCCCCACCGCCGGTCCCAGTCTAATTATTCCTCTATCAGCCCTCTGTAGCTGTTATGTCCTGCGCCGTCCTCCTACGATCCTCCATTCCCCACCGCCGGTCCCGGTCTAATTATTCCTCTATCAGCCCCCTGTAGCTGTCATGTCCTGCGCCGTCCTCCTACGATCCTCCGTTCCCCACCGCCGGTCCCAGTCTAATTATTCCTCTATCAGCCCCCTGTAGCTGTCATGTCCTGCGCCGTCCTCCTACGATCCTCCGTTCCCCGCCGCCGGTCCCGGTCTAATTATTCCTCTATCAGCCCCCTGTAGCTGTCATGTCCTGCGCCGTCCTCCTACGATCCTCCGTTCCCCACCGCCGGTCCCGGTCTAATTATTCCTCTATCAGCCCCCTGTAGCTGTCATGTCCCACGCTGTCCTCCTACGATCCTCCGTTCCCCACCGCCGGTCCCAGTCTAATTATTCCTCTATCAGCCCTCTGTAGCTGTTATGTCCTGCGCCGTCCTCCTACGATCCTCCGTTCCCCACCGCCGGTCCCGGTCTAATTATTCCTCTATCAGCCCCCTGTAGCTGTCATGTCCTGCGCCGTCCTCCTACGATCCTCCGTTCCCCACCGCCGGTCCCAGTCTAATTATTCCTCTATCAGCCCCCTGTAGCTGTCATGTCCTGCGGCGTCCTCCTACGATCCTCCATTCCCCGCCGCCGGTCCCGGTCTAATTATTCCTCTATCAGCCCCCTGTAGCTGTCATGTCCTGCGGCGTCCTCCTACGATCCTCCGTTTCCCGCCTCCGCTCCCGGTCTAATTATTCCTCAATCAGCCCCCGGTAGCTGTCATGTCCTGCGGCGTCCTCCTACGATCCTCCGTTCCCCGCTGCCGGTCCCAGTCTAATTATTTCTCTATCAGCCCCCTGTAGCTGTCATGTCCTGCGCCGTCCTCCTACGATCCTCCGTTCCCAACCGCCGGTCCCGGTCTAATTATTCCTCTATCAGCCCCCTGTAGCTGTCATGTCCTACGCCGTCCTCCTACGATCCTCCGTTCCCCACCGCCGGTCCCGGTCTAATTATTCCTCTATCAGCCCCCTGTAGCTGTCATGTCCTGCGGCATCCTCCTACGATCCTCCGTTCCCCGCCGCCGGTCCCGGTCTAATCATTCCTCTATCAGCCCCCTGTAGCTGTCATGTCCTGCGGCGTCCTCCTACGATCCTCCATTCCCCACCGCCGGTCCCAGTTTAATTATTCCTCTATCAGCTCCCTGTAGCTGTCATGTCCTGCGGCGTCCTACTACGATCCTCCGTTCCCCGCCGCCGGTCCCGGTCTAATTATTCCTCTATCAGCCCCCTGTAGCTGTCATGTCCTGCGGCGTCCTCCTACGATCCTCCGTTTCCCGCCGCCGGTCCCGGTCTAATTATTCCTCTATCAGCACCCGGTAGCTGGCATGTCCTGCGCCGTCCTCCTACGATCCTCCGTTCCCCACCGCCGGTCCCAGTCTAATTATTCCTCTATCAGCCCTCTGTAGCTGTTATGTCCTGCGCCGTCCTCCTACGATCCTCCATTCCCCACCGCCGGTCCCGGTCTAATTATTCCTCTATCAGCCCCCTGTAGCTGTCATGTCCTGCGCCGTCCTCCTACGATCCTCCGTTCCCCACCGCCGGTCCCAGTCTAATTATTCCTCTATCAGCCCCCTGTAGCTGTCATGTCCTGCGCCGTCCTCCTACGATCCTCCGTTCCCCGCCGCCGGTCCCGGTCTAATTATTCCTCTATCAGCCCCCTGTAGCTGTCATGTCCTGCGCCGTCCTCCTACGATCCTCCGTTCCCCACCGCCGGTCCCGGTCTAATTATTCCTCTATCAGCCCCCTGTAGCTGTCATGTCCCACGCTGTCCTCCTACGATCCTCCGTTCCCCACCGCCGGTCCCAGTCTAATTATTCCTCTATCAGCCCTCTGTAGCTGTTATGTCCTGCGCCGTCCTCCTACGATCCTCCGTTCCCCACCGCCGGTCCCGGTCTAATTATTCCTCTATCAGCCCCCTGTAGCTGTCATGTCCTGCGCCGTCCTCCTACGATCCTCCGTTCCCCACCGCCGGTCCCAGTCTAATTATTCCTCTATCAGCCCCCTGTAGCTGTCATGTCCTGCGGCGTCCTCCTACGATCCTCCATTCCCCGCCGCCGGTCCCGGTCTAATTATTCCTCTATCAGCCCCCTGTAGCTGTCATGTCCTGCGGCGTCCTCCTACGATCCTCCGTTTCCCGCCTCCGCTCCCGGTCTAATTATTCCTCAATCAGCCCCCGGTAGCTGTCATGTCCTGCGGCGTCCTCCTACGATCCTCCGTTCCCCGCTGCCGGTCCCAGTCTAATTATTTCTCTATCAGCCCCCTGTAGCTGTCATGTCCTGCGCCGTCCTCCTACGATCCTCCGTTCCCAACCGCCGGTCCCGGTCTAATTATTCCTCTATCAGCCCCCTGTAGCTGTCATGTCCTACGCCGTCCTCCTACGATCCTCCGTTCCCCACCGCCGGTCCCGGTCTAATTATTCCTCTATCAGCCCCCTGTAGCTGTCATGTCCTGCGGCATCCTCCTACGATCCTCCGTTCCCCGCCGCCGGTCCCGGTCTAATCATTCCTCTATCAGCCCCCTGTAGCTGTCATGTCCTGCGGCGTCCTCCTACGATCCTCCATTCCCCACCGCCGGTCCCAGTTTAATTATTCCTCTATCAGCTCCCTGTAGCTGTCATGTCCTGCGGCGTCCTACTACGATCCTCCGTTCCCCGCCGCCGGTCCCGGTCTAATTATTCCTCTATCAGCCCCCTGTAGCTGTCATGTCCTGCGGCGTCCTCCTACGATCCTCCGTTTCCCGCCGCCGGTCCCGGTCTAATTATTCCTCAATCAGCACCCGGTAGCTGGCATGTCCTGCGGCGTCCTCCTACGATCCTCCGTTCCCCGCTGCCGGTCCCAGTCTAATTATTCCTCTATCAGCCCCATGTAGCTGTCATGTCCTGCGCCGTCCTCCTACGATCCTCCGTTCCCCACCGCCGGTCCCGGTCTAATTATTCCTCTATCAGCCCCCTGTAGCTGTCATGTCCTACGCCGTCCTCCTACGATCCTCCGTTCCCCGCCGCCGGTCCCGGTCTAATTATTCCTCTATCAGCCCCCGGTAGCTGTCATGTCCTGCGGCGTCCTCCTACGATCCTCCGTTCCCTGCTGCCGGTCCCAGTCTAATTATTCCTCTATCAGCCCCCTGTAGCTGTCATGTCCTGCGCCGTCCTCCTACGATCCTCCGTTCCCCACCGCCGGTCCCGGTCTAATTATTCCTCTATCAGCCCCCTGTAGTTGTCATGTCCCACGCTGTCCTCCTACGATCCTCCGTTCCCCGCCGCCGGTCCCGGTCTAATTATTCCTCTATCAGCCCCCTGTAGCTGTCATGTCCTGCGCTGTCCTCCTACGATCCTCCGTTCCCCGCCGCCGGTCCCGGTCTAATTATTCCTCTATCAGCCCCCGGTAGCTGTCATGTCCTGCGGCGTCCTCCTACGATCCTCCGTTCCCTGCCGCCGGTCCCAGTCTAATTATTCCTCTATCAGCCCCCTGTAGCTGTCATGTCCTGCGCCGTCCTCCTACGATCCTCCGTTCCCCACCGCCGGTCCCGGTCTAATTATTCCTCTATCAGCCCCCTGTAGCTGTCATGTCCCACGCTGTCCTCCTACGATCCTCCGTTCCCCGCCGCCGGTCCCGGTCTAATTATTCCTCTATCAGCCCCCTGTAGCTGTCATGTCCTGCGCTGTCCTCCTACGATCCTCCGTTCCCCGCCGCCGGTCCCGGTCTAATTATTCCTCTATCAGCCCCCGGTAGCTGTCATGTCCTGCGGCGTCCTCCTACGATCCTCCGTTCCCCGCTGCCGGTCCCAGTCTAATTATTCCTCTATCAGCCCCCTGTAGCTGTCATGTCCTGCGCCGTCCTCCTACGATCCTCCGTTCCCCACCGCTGGTCCCGGTCTAATTATTCCTCTATCAGCCCCCTGTAGCTGTCATGTCCTACGCCGTCCTCCTACGATCCTCCGTTCCCCACCGCCGGTCCCGGTCTAATTATTCCTCTATCAGCCCCCTGTAGCTGTCATGTCCTGCGGCATCCTCCTACGATCCTCCGTTCCCCGCCGCCGGTCCCGGTCTAATTATTCCTCTATCAGCCCCCTGTAGCTGTCATGTCCTGCGGCGTCCTCCTACGATCCTCCATTCCCCACCGCCGGTCCCAGTCTTATTATTCCTCTATCAGCTCCCTGTAGCTGTCATGTCCTGCGGCGTCCTACTACGATCCTCCGTTCCCCGCCGCCGGTCCCGGTCTAATTATTCCTCTATCAGCCCCCTGTAGCTGTCATGTCCTGCGGCGTCCTCCTACGATCCTCCGTGCCCCGCCGCCGGTCCCGGTCTAATTATTCCTCTATCAGCCCCCGGTAGCTGTCATGTCCTGCGGCGTCCTCCTACGATCCTCCGTTCCCCACCGCCGGTCCCGGTCTAATTATTCCTCTATCAGCCCCCAGTAGCTGTCATGTCCTGCGCCGTCCTCCTACGATCCTCCGTTCCCCGCCGCCGGTCCCAGTCTAATTATTCCTCTATCAGCCCCCTGTAGCTATCATGTCCTGAGGCATCCTCCTACGATCCTCCGTTCCCCACCGCCGGTCCCGGTCTAATTATTCCTCTATCAGCCCCCTGTAGCTGTCATGTCCTGAGGCATCCTCCTACGATCCTCCGTTCCCCGCCACCGGTACCGGTCTAATTATTCCTCTATCAGCCCCCTGTAGCTGTCATGTCCTACGCCGTCCTCCTACGATCCTCCGTTCCCCACCGCCGGTCCCGGTCTAATTATTCCTCTATCAGCCCCCTGTAGCTGTCATGTCCTGCGGCATCCTCCTACGATCCTCCGTTCCCCGCCGCCGGTCCCGGTCTAATTATTCCTCTATCAGCCCCCTGTAGCTGTCATGTCCTGCGGCGTCCTTCTACGATCCTCCATTCCCCACCGCCGGTCCCAGTCTTATTATTCCTCTATCAGCTCCCTGTAGCTGTCATGTCCTGCGGCGTCCTACTACGATCCTCCGTTCCCCGCCGCCGGTCCCGGTCTAATTATTCCTCTATCAGCCCCCTGTAGCTGTCATGTCCTGCGGCGTCCTCCTACGATCCTCCGTTCCACGCCTCCGGTCCCGGTCTAATTATTCCTCTATCAGCCCCCTGTAGCTGTCATGTCCTGCGCTGTCCTCCTACGATCCTCCGTTCCCCGCCGCCGGTCCCGGTCTAATTATTCCTCTATCAGCCCCCTGTAGCTGTCATGTCCCACGCTGTCCTCCTATGATCCTCCGTTCCCCACCGCCGGTCCCAGTCTAATTATTCCTCTATCAGCCCCCTGTAGTTGTCATGTCCTGCGCCGTCCTCCTACGATCCTCCGTTCCCCACCGCCGGTCCCGGTCTAATTATTCCTCTATCAGCCCCCAGTAGCTGTCATGTCCTGCGCCGTCCTCCTACGATCCTCCGTTCCCCGCCGCCGGTCCCAGTCTAATTATTCCTCTATCAGCCCCCTGTAGCTGTCATGTCCTGAGCCGTCCTCCTACGATCCTCCGTTCCCCGCCGCCGGTCCCAGTCTAATTATTCCTCTATCAGCCCCCTGTAGCTATCATGTCCTGAGGCATCCTCCTACGATCCTCCGTTCCCCACCGCCGGTCCCGGTCTAATTATTCCTCTATCAGCCCCCTGTAGCTGTCATGTCCTGAGGCATCCTCCTACGATCCTCCGTTCCCCGCCACCGGTACCGGTCTAATTATTCCTCTATCAGCCCCCTGTAGCTGTCATGTCCTACGCCGTCCTCCTACGATCCTCCGTTCCCCACCGCCGGTCCCGGTCTAATTATTCCTCTATCAGCCCCCTGTAGCTGTCATGTCCTGCGCCGTCCTCCTACGATCCTCCGTTCCCCACCGCCGGTCCCGGTCTAATTATTCCTCTATCAGCCCCCTGTAGCTGTCATGTCCCACGCTGTCCTCCTACGATCCTCCGTTCCCCACCGCCGGTCCCGGTCTAATTATTCCTCTATCAGCCCCCTGTAGCTGTCATGTCCTGCGCTGTCCTCCTACGATCCTCCGTTCCCCGCCGCCGGTCCCGGTCTAATTATTCCTCTATCAGCCCCCTGTAGCTGTCATGTCCCACGCTGTCCTCCTATGATCCTCCGTTCCCCACCGCCGGTCCCAGTCTAATTATTCCTCTATCAGCCCCCTGTAGTTGTCATGTCCTGCGCCGTCCTCCTACGATCCTCCGTTCCCCACCGCCGGTCCCGGTCTAATTATTCCTCTATCAGCCCCCAGTAGCTGTCATGTCCTGCGCCGTCCTCCTACGATCCTCCGTTCCCCGCCGCCGGTCCCAGTCTAATTATTCCTCTATCAGCCCCCTGTAGCTGTCATGTCCTGAGCCGTCCTCCTACGATCCTCCGTTCCCCGCCGCCGGTCCCAGTCTAATTATTCCTCTATCAGCCCCCTGTAGCTATCATGTCCTGAGGCATCCTCCTACGATCCTCCGTTCCCCACCGCCGGTCCCGGTCTAATTATTCCTCTATCAGCCCCCTGTAGCTGTCATGTCCTGAGGCATCCTCCTACGATCCTCCGTTCCCCGCCACCGGTACCGGTCTAATTATTCCTCTATCAGCCCCCTGTAGCTGTCATGTCCTACGCCGTCCTCCTACGATCCTCCGTTCCCCACCGCCGGTCCCGGTCTAATTATTCCTCTATCAGCCCCCTGTAGCTGTCATGTCCTGCGCCGTCCTCCTACGATCCTCCGTTCCCCACCGCCGGTCCCGGTCTAATTATTCCTCTATCAGCCCCCTGTAGCTGTCATGTCCCACGCTGTCCTCCTACGATCCTCCGTTCCCCACCGCCGGTCCCGGTCTAATTATTCCTCTATCAGCCCCCTGTAGCTGTCATGTCCTGCGGCGTCCTCCTACGATTCTCCGTTCCCCACCGCCGGTCCCAGTCTAATTATTCCTCTAGACCATGGCCACACGCGTGTGCGCTCCCGCTCCCGTCTCCGGGAGCTTACTGCACGTACACAAAACCTTGTACTGCTCCTGTCCCGGAGACGTGAGCGGGAGCGCGCACTATTTGTCTTGTTAGACGAATAATTGGACGGGATCCAGGGCCGGATTTGTACTCTTTACCGCCCAAGGCCGCTGTCACCAGCCGCCCCCCTTCAGTATAGGTAGCCAGATAACTCCTCCCACTTTCCCTCCAGTATAGGTAGCGAGATGACTCCTCCCCCTTTCCCTCCAATATAGGTAGCAAGATGACTCCTCCCCCTTTCTTTCCAGTATAGGTAGCAAGATGACTCCTCCCCCTTCCCTCCAGTATAGGTAGCGAGATAACCCCTCCCCCTTTACCTCCAGTATAGGTAGCGAGATAACCCCTCCCCCTTTCCCTCCAGTATAGGTAGCCAGATGACTACCTAAATCCCTCCTCCCTTTCAGTATAGGTAGCCAGATGAGTCCTCCCCCCTTTCCCTCCAGTATAGGTAGCCAGATGACTTCTCCCCCCTTTCCTTCCAGTATAGGTAGCCAGATGACTCCCTTAATCCCTCCCCCCCTTTCAGTATAGGTAGCCAGATGACTCCTCCCCCCTTTCCCTCCAGTATAGGTAGCCAGATGACTCCCTTAATCCTCCCCCCCCCCCTTTCAGTATAGGTAGCCAGCTCACCTTCACACCGCAGCAGCCACCAGTGTCACTCATTTCTCCACTCGTCTCCAGTACAGAAGCTTCCTCTTCCTTTCCGTCTCCAATGCTGCCCAAGTCCATAGCCACCGGCCGTAATGCCAACGTGCACAGAAAGCAAGGTGGCTGCTGCACAGGCAGCTAGCAGCAGAGTACCGCAGTCAGGCGCTTGCCTGATCTCCCTGCATTGCAGCATTTGCAAGCTTACAAATGCTGCACCAGCTTAGCCTGCTGCTTTGGTGCCCTTGCTCCTGTGGTGCCCTAGGCCATGGCCTAGGCCTAAATCCGGCCCTAACGGGATCGGCGGTGGGGAACGGATGATCGGAGGAGGACGGCGCAGGACATGACAGGGAGCTGATAGAAGCCACAGATAAGTGTCATTTTTGTTTTTTACTAACCCTCCACAGAACCTCTCTAATAAATTATATGATAATCATCTATGGATAATCATCAAGGAAACATACGAGCTCCTACAAAAAATGAGCTTTACTTGCCTGGGGCTTCCTCCAGCCGCTAGGAGCCGACATAGCCCTCACCACGGCTCCGGGGTCCCGGAATCTCCTCTGTGAGGTCGGCATTGGAAACGGAGGGGTTCCCGGGACACAGGAGCTGTGGCGAGGGACATGTCGGCTGCCAGGGGCTGGAGGAAGCCCCGGGGAAGTAAAGCTCATTGTATCAGGAGCTCAGAGATGCTTTCTTAAGGGCCCATTCACACTCGCGTTTGCAAAACGCTGGCGATTTTTGTCTGCGTTTTGCAAGAGTGATTTTTCTGCGATTTCATGTGGAAAAATCACTGGACAGTGCAGCGATGTCTCCGCGATCGTGTTTTGCGCTTCTATAGCACTGAAACGCGATATTTGGGAAATCGCCTGAAAATGTTGCAGGCTACGCGTTTCTGTTTAGCGATTTTGGGCGATTTGCGGCGATTAGCGAAAATTGCCCAAGTAAGAATGGGCCCATAGGGTTTTATTACACTAGCACTTTCAAAAGCGCTAGTGTTTGAGCGTTTTGCCGAAATCGCCGGCAAAACGCTCTAGTGTGAATGGGGCCTTAAGGCTACTCCCCCTGATCTGAGTTATAAACAGCTGAAACCCGCCTCTGAACATTACTGTACAGATATTGTGCCCTGCACCTGTATAAGTCACGTGGTGACAAGTCAGCTGATTGTGTATATACAACCCCTGTTCTCTGGTCACCCAGCTCTCAGCTGGTTGGTATACAGATTGTGGTCCTGTATGCTGGACAATCTATGTGCAGCTGTGACTTGTGTGACAGGGGGACAGGGGTGTGTGACAATGCCAATACAATAATAAGAAGAAATGCACTGAATGCTGGTAGAGGGACCGTGCACACACAGCGCATGGCAGTATTATCGATATTTACGCACCTGACATTGCGCACACTGATACTGCAGCTGGGTAATATGTGCATTGCTAGTTCAACGCATTTTACGTGTCTTGTATAAATTGTGTCGCACTAGCATTGCGCACGTTACCTAGATAACACAAGTTGCGCTATATGCTCTACGCCAGTTGCACATCGTGATTTTGTTGACGTTAGTGAATATGCCCCCTGGCCACTCTCACTGTCTGCCAGTGATGAGAACACTGCGGGGTATTGATTTGGCATTTATGGCCGGGATGTACGAGGCCTCTTCTGATCTGTGCTGTGTCTTCCTGCAGAGACCATGAAGAAGATGATGAGATACCTCCTCACCCTGGTGTGTCTGGCCGTCTGCATCCACCTCGGCACGGCTCAGATAAGTAAGTGACAAACATGTATTCCTCCCCTTCACGGTGTCACAACTACTCTCTCTCACCCTCACCCTTCATGGCGTCACAACTATTCTCTCTCACCCTCACCCTTAATGGCGTCACAACTACTCTCTCACCCTCATTCTTCATGGTGTCACAACTACTCTCTCTCACCCTCACTCTTCATGGTGTCACGACTACACTCTCTCAACCTCACTCTTCATGGTGTCACAACTACTCTCTCACCCTCATTCTTCATGGTGTCACAGCTACTCTCTTTCACCCTCATTCTTCATGGTGTCACAGCTACTCTCTCTCACCCTCATTCTTCATGGTGTCACAGCTACTCTCTTTCACCCTCATTCTTCATGGTGTCACAGCTACTCTCTCTCACCCTCATTCTTCATGGTGTAACAGCTACTCTCTCACCCTCACTCTTCATGGTGTCACGGCTACTCTCTCACCCTCACTCTTCATGGTGTCACAACTACTCTCTCACCCTCACTCTTCATGGTGTCACAACTACTCTCTTACCCTCATCCTTCATGGTGTCACAGCTACTCTCTCTCACCCTCACTCTTCATGGTGTCACAACTACTCTCTCTCACCCTCATTCTTCATGGAGTCACAGCTACTTTCTCACCCTCACTCTTCATAGTGCCAAAACTACTCTCTTACCTCATCCTTCATGGTGTCACAACTAATCTCTCACCCTCACTCTTCATGGTGTCACAGCTACTTTCTCACCCTCACTCTTCATGATGTCACAACTACTCTCTTTCCCTCACCCTTCATGGTGTCACAGCTACTCTCTCTCAACCTCACTCTTCATGGTGTCACAACTACTCTCTCTCATCCTCATTCTTCATGGTGTCACCGCTACTCTCTCTCACCCTCATTCTTCATGGTGTCACAGCTACTCTCTCACCCTCACTCTTCATGGTGTCACAACTACTCTCTCTCACCCTAACTCTTCATGGTGTCACAGCTACTCTCTCTCTCTCATCCTCATTCTTCATGGTGTCACAGCTACTCTCTCTCACCCTCATTCTTCATGGTGTCACAGCTACTCTCTCACCCTCACTCTTCATGGTGTCATAACTACTCTCTCTCACCCTAACTCTTCATGGTGCCACAGCTACTCTCTCTCACCCTCACTCTTCATGGTGTCACAACTACTCTCTCTCACCCTAACTCTTCATGGTGTCACAGCTACTCTCTCTCTCTCATCCTCATTCTTCATGGTGTCACAGCTACTCTCTCACCCTTACTCTTCATGGTGTCACAGCTACTCTCTCACCCTCACTCTTCATGGTGTCACAACTACTCTCTCTCACCCTCATTCTTCATGGAGTCACAGCTACTTTCTCACCCTCACTCTTCATGGTGCCAAAACTACTCTCTTACCTCATCCTTCATGGTGTCACAACTACTCTCTCACCCTCACTCTTCATGGTGTTACAGCTACTTTCTCACCCTCACTCTTCATGGTGTCACAACTACTCTCTCTCACCCTCATCCTTCATGGTGTCACAGCTACTCTCTCTCACCCTCACTCTTCATGGTGTCACAGCTACTCTCTCACCCTCGCTCTTCATGGTGCCAAAACTACTCTCTTACCTCATCCTTCATGGTGTCACAACTACTCTCTTACCCTCATCCTTCATGGTGTCACAGCTACTCTCTCTCACCCTCACTCTTCATGGTGTCACAACTACCCTCTCTCACCCTCACTCTTCATGGTGTCACAACTACTCTCTTACCCTCATCCTTCATGGTGTCACAGCTACACTCTCTCACCCTCACTCTTTATAGTGTCACAACTACTCTCTCTCACCCTCACTCTTCATGGTGTCACAGCTACTCTCTCACCCTCACTCTTCATGGTGTCACAGCTACTCCCTTACCCTCACCCTTCATGGTGTCACAACTACTCTCTCTCACCCTCACTCTTCATGGTGTCACGACTACACTCTCTCAACCTCACTCTTCATGGTGTCACAACTACTCTCTCACCCTCATTCTTCATGGTGTCACAGCTACTCTCTCTCACCCTCATTCTTCATGGTGTCACAGGTACTCTCTCTCACCCTCATTCTTCATGGTGTAACAGCTACTCTCTCACCCTCACTCTTCATGGTGTCACGGCTACTCTCTCACCCTCACTCTTCATGGTGTCACAACTACTCTCTCACCCTCACTCTTCATGGTGTCACAACTACTCTCTTACCCTCATCCTTCATGGTGTCACAGCTACTCTCTCTCACCCTCACTCTTCATGGTGTCACAACTACTCTCTCTCACCCTCATTCTTCATGGAGTCACAGCTACTTTCTCACCCTCACTCTTCATAGTGCCAAAACTACTCTCTTACCTCATCCTTCATGGTGTCACAACTACTCTCTCACCCTCACTCTTCATGGTGTCACAGTTACTTTCTCACCCTCACTCTTCATGATGTCACAACTACTCTCTTTCCCTCACCCTTCATGGTGTCACAGCTACTCTCTCTCAACCTCACTCTTCATGGTGTCACAACTACTCTCTCTCATCCTCATTCTTCATGGTGTCACAACTACTCTCTCTCACCCTCATTCTTCATGGTGTCACAGCTACTCTCTCCCCCTCACTCTTCATGGTGTCACAACTACTCTCTCTCACCCTAACTCTTCATGGTGTCACAGCTACTCTCTCTCTCTCATCCTCATTCTTCATGGTGTCACAGCTACTCTCTCACCGTCACTCTTCATGGTGTCATAACTACTCTCTCTCACCCTAACTCTTCATGGTGTCACAGCTACTCTCTCTCACCCTCATTCTTCATGGTGTCACAGCTACTCTCTCACCCTCACTCTTCATGGTGTCACAACTACTCTCTCTCACCCTAACTCTTCATGGTTTCACAGCTACTCTCTCTCTCTCATCCTCATTCTTCATGGTGTCACAGCTACTCTCTCACCCTTACTCTTCATGGTGTCACAGCTACTCTCTCACCCTCACTCTTCATGGTGTCACAACTACTCTCTCTCACCCTCATTCTTCATGGAGTCACAGCTACTTTCTCACCCTCACTCTTCATGGTGCCAAAACTACTCTCTTACCTCATCCTTCATGGTGTCACAACTACTCTCTTACCCTCATCCTTCATGGTGTCACAGCTACTCTCTTTCACCCTCACTCTTCATGGTGTCACAACTACTCTCTCTCACCCTCATTCTTCATGGTGTCACAGCTACTCTCTCACCCCCACTCTTCATGGTGTCACAACTACTCTCTTACCCTCATCCTTCATGGTGTGACAGCTACTCTCTCTCTCACCCTCACTCTTTATAGTGTCACAACTACTCTCTCTCACCCTCACTCTTCATGGTGTCACAGCTACTCTCTCACCCTCACTCTTCATGGTGTCACAGCTACTCCCTTACCCTCACCCTTCATGGTGTCACAACTACTCTCTCTCACCCTCACTCTTCTTGGTGTCACGACTACACTCTCTCAACCTCACTCTTCATGCTGTCACAACTACTCTCTCACCCTCATTCTTCATGGTGTCACAGCTACTCTCTCTCACCCTCATTCTTCATGGTGTCACAGGTACTCTCTCTCTCACCCTCATTCTTCATGGTGTAACAGCTACTCTCTCACCCTCACTCTTCATGGTGTCACGGCTACTCTCTCACCCTCACTCTTCATGGTGTCACAACTACTCTCTCACCCTCACTCTTCATGGTGTCACAACTACTCTCTTACCCTCATCCTTCATGGTGTCACAGCTACTCTCTCTCACCCTCACTCTTCATGGTGTCACAACTACTCTCTCTCACCCTCATTCTTCATGGAGTCACAGCTACTTTCTCACCCTCACTCTTCATAGTGCCAAAACTACTCTCTTACCTCATCCTTCATGGTGTCACCACTACTCTCTCACCCTCACTCTTCATGGTGTCACAGCTACTTTCTCACCCTCACTCTTCATGATGTCACAACTACTCTCTTTCCCTCACCCTTCATGGTGTCACAGCTACTCTCTCTCAACCTCACTCTTCATGGTGTCACAACTACTCTCTCTCATCCTCATTCTTCATGGTGTCACAGCTACTCTCTCTCACCCTCATTCTTCATGGTGTCACAGCTACTCTCTCACCCTCACTCTTCATGGTGTCACAACTACTCTCTCTCACCCTAACTCTTCATGGTGTCACAGCTACTCTCTCTCTCTTATCCTCATTCTTCATGGTGTCACAGCTACTCTCTCTCACCCTCATTCTTCATGGTGTCACAGCTACTCTCTAACCCTCACTCTTCATGGTGTCACAACTACTCTCTCTCACCCTAACTCTTCATGGTGTCACAGCTACTCTCTCTCACCCTCATTCTTCATGGTGTCACAGCTACTCTCTCACCCTCACTCTTCATGGTGTCACAACTACTCTCTCTCACCCTAACTCTTCATGGTGTCACAGCTACTCTCTCTCTCATCCTCATTCTTCATGGTGTCACAGCTACTCTCTCACCCTCACTCTTCATGGTGTCACAGCTACTCTCTCACCCTCACTCTTCATGGTGTCACAACTACTCTCTCTCACTCTCATTCTTCATGGAGTCACAGCTACTTTCTCACCCTCACTCTTCATGGTGCCAAAACTACTCTCTTACCTCATCCTCCATGGTGTCACAACTACTCTCTCACCCTCACTCTTCATGGTGTCACAGCTACTTTCTCACCCTCACTCTTCATGGTGTCACAACTACTCTCTCTCTCACCATCATCCTTCGTGGTGTCAGAGCTACTCTCTCTCACCCTCACTCTTCATGGTGTCACAGCTACTCTCTCACCCTTGCTCTTCATGGTGCCAAAACTACTCTCTTACCTCATCCTTCATGGTGTCACAACTACTCTCTTACCCTCATCCTTCATGGTGTCACAGCTACTCTCTCTCACCCTCACTCTTCATGGTGTCACAACTACTCTCTCTCACCCTCATTCTTCATGGTGTCACAGCTACTCTCTCACCCTCACTCTTCATGGTGTCACAACTACTCTCTTACCCTCATCCTTCATGGTGTCACCGCTACTCTCTCTCACCCTCACTCTTTATAGTGCCACAACTACTCTCTCTCACCCTCACTCTTCATGGTGTCACAGCTACTCTCTCACCCTCACTCTTCATGGTGTCACAGCTACTCTCTCTCACCCTCACTCTTCATGGTGTCACAGCTACTCTCTCACCCTCACTCTTCATGGTGTCACAACTACTCTCTCTCACCCTCATTCTTCATGGTGTTACAGCTACTCTCTCTCACCCTCACTCTTCATAGTGTCACAACTACTCTCTTACCATCACTCTTCACTGTGTCACAGCTACTCTCTCACCCTCACTCTTCATAGTGTCACAACTACTCTCTTAACCTCACTCTTCATAGTGTCACAGCTACTCTCTTACCCTCACTTTTCACAGTGTCACAGCTACTCTCTCACCCTCACTCTTCATAGTGTCACAACTATTCTCTTACCCTCACTCTTCATAGTGTCACAACTACTCTCTTACCATCACTCTTCACAGTGTCACAGCTACTCTCTCACCCTCCCTCTTCATAGTGTCACAACTACTCTCTTACCATCACTCTTCACAGTGTCACAGCTACTCTCTCACCCTCCCTCTTCATAGTGTCACAGCTACTCTCTTACCCTCACTTTTCACAGTGTCACAGCTACTCTCTCACCCTCCCTCTTCATAGTGTCAAAACTACTCTCTTACCCTCACTCTTCACAGTGTCACAGCTACTCTCTCACCCTCCCTCTTCATAGTGTCACAGCTACTCTCTTACCATCACTCTTCACAGTGTCACAGCTACTCTCTCACCCTCCCTCTTCATAGTGTCACAGCTACTCTCTTACCATCACTCTTCACAGTGTCACAGCTACTCTCTCACCCTCCCTCTTCATAGTGCCACAGCTACTCTCTTACCCTCACTTTTCACAGTGTCACAGCTACTCTCTCACCCTCCCTCTTCATAGTGTCACAACTACTCTCTTACCATCACTCTTCACAGTGTCACAGCTACTCTCTCACCCTCCCTCTTCATAGTGTCACAGCTACTCTCTTACCATCACTCTTCACAGTGTCACAGCTACTCTCTCACCCTCCCTCTTCATAGTGTCTCAACTACTCTCTTACCATCACTCTTCACAGTGTCACAGCTACTCTCTCACCCTCCCTCTTCATAGTGTCACAGCTACTCTTTTACCCTCACTTTTCACAGTGTCACAGCTACTCTCTCACCCTCCCTCTTCATAGTGTCACAGCGACTCTCTTACCCTCACTTTTCACAGTGTCACAGCTACTCTCTCACCCTCACTCTTCATAGTGTCACAACTACTCTCTTACCCTCACCCTTCATGGTGTCACAACTACTCTCTCATCCTCACTCCTCACAGTGTCACAGCTACTCTCTCATCCTCACCCTTCATGGTGTCACAGCTATTCTCTTACCATCACTCTTCACAGTGTCACAGCTACTCTCTCATCCTCACTCTTCACGGTGTCACAGCTACTCTCTTACCCTCACTCTTCACGGTGTCACAGCTACTCTCTCACCCTCACCCTT